>NC_143251.1:132216818-132517272 GCF_984573655.1 Nuphar pumila
GTGATCTTGTAATAGGGTCCTTGCGTTCGAGCACAGGTTGGATCAAAATGAATATCGACAGTCTGTTCTCTGGGTGATGGTACATTGGTTTTATAGTTCATTCCCACGAAGGCTCCATTTTAGTAGATGGATGTTACAGCAAGTTTGTGTTAAGGATGGAGAGTGGCTAGCCCGAGGAAAAGCTTTTGATCATCTAAGTAATTGGAGTAAGGTCATTATTGAAACTTCGCCAACAGAACATAGTATCCCTGTTGGCATAAACTGGAATGTAATAAACAAAACACATACTGTTAGCCACCACAGTGGAAATGGACGAAAGAAACATTTATGCAGGTGCTCGGCGTTCTCCTCAGCCTATCGACACCCACAATAAGCCCAGGCCATCAAGTCGATGATGAGCAGGACCCTAAACCCAAATGAGAAAAAGAGAGCACCTTAGTTGCACTCATCAAGCTACCATGCCTTAATTTATAGTGAGAAGAGAGTGGGGGTTTACATGTATGAATGCATGTATGTGAACCCTTCACATGCCATATTGAATGTGAACCATTTACATTAATGTAACCCCTCTCCACTAATACCCTTTATTAAGGGTGTCCTGTGTCAAACTGGGTCACTCAAGGTTGGACCCAATCTGAAATGTTCAACATTCTCCCACTTTACACATTGACACGGAAAGACACATAATTGAGGTTCTTTATCGTTATCTCGATTCAATTTTCATGTGAGTTCACATGCTATCCGGTATCACAAGAGTAAATCATATGAGTCATGGAGATAAGCACCTCTGTATGAAAATATCACATTTTCATGCACTACAATATAATTCATTTTCAGTGCTTTAGCATGTTAAGATTACCTTTATGAATAGGTTGACCCATTCTATTGGTCTTTTAATATTGTTATTTTGATATTCTCTCTACCCAAATGTATTATCATACATCAAAAAGAATTAATCAGACGCATCCCCTTTACATGTTGAGAATATAATCTCGGTGCTATCCTTTTAGTAAGGAGATCCGTAATTATTTCTTTCATACTGATTGTATCAATTCACACTAAATGATTCTCAGTCATTTCTTTAACAACAAAGTACTTTAACTCTATGTGCCGACACAAGATTAAGCTCTTGTTGTTATTCCAGAAGAACATAACAGCTTCGTTATCACACAAGATCTTTAGTGGTCTTTCAATAGAGTTCACAATTTCAAGACCCATAATGAAGTTTTTTATCTAAATGGTCTAAGATGAAGTCTCGTATACAGTAATGAATTTTGCCTTCATAGTATGAGCAACAGTTATAGACTATTTTTCGCTTCTCTATGAGACAACACCACCTGTCAAAAGAAAGATGTATTCAGTAGCAGACTTTCAAATATTGAGATATCCTCCTAAGTTTGCATCAGAGTATCCAATTACCTCTAGGTGGTTAACATTTCTATTGGTCAATATATAGTGTTTCGTTCCTTGAAAATAGTGCATGACCTTCTTTGTTGCCTTTTAATGCGCAATGCTTGGCTTAGACTTATGTCTATCAAGCATTCCCACAACAAATGTGATATCTGGTCATGTGAAGGTTTGCGCGTACTACAAACTTTGAACCGTAGAAGCATATGAGACAGTTACCATCTGAGTCTTTTTATTATCATCCTAAGAACAATCATTTAGGCTCAATTTATCTTCTTTCACTATAGGTGTCGATCCAGGAGAATAATTCTCCATCCCATATCTTTTAAGAACCTTGAAGATATAAGATTTCTGAGAGAGGTCAAGGACACCCTTAGTTCTATCATGGCAGATCTCAATCCCAAGGATATATACGGCCTCACCCATATCTTTCATGTCAAAATGAAAGAAAAAAAACTTTTGTCTCATGTAGCATACTCAAATCATTAGTTGCAAAAAGAATATTGTCAACATATAAAACCAGAATTATGAAGTTACTCTCACTAGCCTTAAGGTATATGCACTGATCAACAATGTTTTCAAATAATTCAAAATTCAAAATCACCTGATTAAACTTTTTATATCACTGGCGGAATGCTTGTTTAAGTTCATATATTGATTTCTTCAATTTGTAAACTAAATTATTTGAGTCATCTACACTGAAACTAGGAGTTTATTGCATATATATCTCTTCTTCTAGATCCTCATTCAGGAAAGTCATTTTCACATTCATTTGATGTAGCCTTAAATCAAAATGAGCTACGAAGGCCATGATTGTCCTCAACGATTTCTTAGTTGAGACAAGAGAAAAAGTCTTATTATAATCAATGCCCTTCATCTTTGTGAAACACTTTACAACGAGCCTAGCCTTGTACCTCTTCACTTGGTCATCGTAGACCTCTATACAGGTGCTACAGGTGGTTTAAAATGAACATCTACCTCCAGTTATTGTTGTATATCTTCATCAATAAGTTGTTCTACTTGAGATTGATGTTCATTGATCGAATTTTCCCTAGCATTATCCAAAAGGACAATGATAAAAAAAAACTGGGTATTTTTCCTTCGCAGGTATGAAACCTAAATCGTGCATTTCCTCAAATTCGAAACTTTGAAATACATATATCCCAATAGAACTATTTTCAAAAAATCTTGCTTTATCTATTTTCACTATCTATGGTGTATAAGATAGACAATAAAATCTAAAGCCCTTTGATCTTTCTGGATAACTAATGAAAAATCCACTAGTCATCCTAGGATCAAATGTTTTTATACGTGGGTTATACAATTTAGCTTTAGGTGGACATTCTCATATGTGCATATATGATAAAGAAGGTTTTCTACCAGTCCATAGCTCATAAAAAGTCTTTTTGACAGTCTTCGTAGGAACTTTATTTAATATGTGCATTGTTGTCTTAAGAGCTTCATCCCCTAAGGTCAAAGGAAGGTTTGAGTGATTCAACATCGCTCGAACTATTTTCTTAAGTGTATTGTTTCTTCTTTCAGCTACACTATTTTGGTAAACACTACCAAACATGGTATATTGAGGTACAATATCTTTTGCTTTTAGAGACCGCACATCTCAGTGAAATGACCATAATATTTGTCACATTTATCAGACCTAACCACTTTAATAACTTCATCAATTTGTTTCTCTAATTCTTTCTTAAAGTCTTTAAAAACTTAAACGACTTCAATTTTTTCAAATAAGAAGTAGAGATACATATACCGTGAGTAAGCGTCTATAAAGGTGACAATATTTCTCACTTGTATAACATGGGGACAAAGTCTCTCAAACATCCGTATACATAATCTATAATTTTTTATTGTTGTGATTGGCATCTTTTTTACACATGTTAGACTGTTTAGCCTTTATGCAGTCAACATGTGGTTCAGTATATGTGTAATCAAGAGATCCAAGAATTTGTTCTTTCACAAATCTTTGGACTCGCTCTTTCGATATGTGTCATAACTTTTGATGCCAAAGCAAATATGATTGATCATCCTTTAGGCCACATTTATTGTCAATCATTTTGTTCTTAACGGAGTGAGATTCTCGAATTTGGAATTTGGTTTTCAAACGATACAAACCAGCACACACATATGCAGAACCTACATGAATATAATTTTTAACAATAATAAGCTTAAAGTTTTCAATTTTAAAAACAAAATCAAACTTATCAGGTTTTGAAATAGAAATGAGGTTTTGACTATAGGATGTAACATAAAATGTATCAACCAAATCCAAAATAAATTCAAACTCCAACACAACTCTGCAAGTCCCAATATTCTTGAAATGCGAACGCATCTTATTTCCTGAAAAGATACTTCTTTCATGCTCTATTGATTCTCTTTTCTTCAGAAATGCCTGCAAAGAGTTAGCAATGTACACCGTGACACCAAAATCAATCCATCAACTATGTAATAAAATATGAATTAAATTGCACTCATGAGAAACAAATGACTCATTAGCTTTATTCTTGAGTCATTTCTTATACTTCACGCAATCCAATTTCTTATGTTCCTTCTTCTTGCAGAAGAAACAGTTTATACGAGAACCTTCTACCTGGAATTTAGCTTTCACATAAGAGTTTGAATTCTCTCCGGAGGTTTTCTTCTTGTTCTTCTTCTTGAAGAAATATTTCTTTGTCCCGACCTATGTTTTCCCTGATGAGAGACCATATGTGTGCTTGGTACCCTCTCACCTTTCAGTCTTTTCTTTTTCTATTACTCATTATTATATGTATTGTAACAGATTTTGAAGGGTCTGTATTTAATAAGCAATAAGGCCAAAATCAGATGGACTAGAAAAGAGTCTGAAATGGCAAACTTCATGTCATTCAACTGAAATGCAATGTTCCTTATTTTCAAGATGTGTTGTTGAATGTGACTATCACTAGAAGTTTTATAGACACCAACTAGGACATCATGGTACTAACCCTATCCTTATTAGAACTAATGAACTGAGCTTCAATGACTCCTAAGAATTTTTTCATTGTTCTGCAGTGAGAGATGTCGCCTCGAATATTCTTAACCACTCTTGATTGCAGAAGCAATAAACTAAGTCTATTTCAGTGCTCCCACTTCTTAGAGGTAGCGTTCTGTTCGGCTGTACTATGGTCTGTAAGAGCGGGAGATTCGTCAATACTAAGAGCCAAATATAAGTCTATGTAAATCAGAGTAAATCACACTATTTCTTTTCAATAAAAAAAATAGATTCGTCTAAGATAAGGATATTATTAGAACCGTTAATGATTATAAAACCTGTTACTTCAAGAAATGAAAGGAAAAGACCTTATAATTGCTCAAACAAGACTCATGTTAAAAAGGTAAAAAAACTTAAACCCTTTATTATTCACCGTTTATGAGACAAGCATAATTGGGCAATTATCATTCTACTTTGGTGGAAATGATCATACTTATAGTTGTTTTGTCTCCTAATTAACAAGGAATTGACTTCAATTGGTGAGATCAGCACATCATGTAACCAAAGGCAATTCAGCATTGTATCTTTGGGTACGAACATGTTTCATGCGCTGGTATACACATCTACTATTACACCCTATATGAATTTGGAATACAATGACCTACCTTTGAGTAGAATCATAGTTTTATAATGTCATACACAACCATGATACGGAATCTTAACATGATCCAAAGAATCCTTAATCAACACTCAGATCACTTTGGTGATTGCATGAGTCAGTTAATCGAAATCTTTTACCTCAAACATATTCATATTATGGAGCATGCTCATGCACACATGATAATGCATGCATATTTATTACAAAATATGTACTATATCATCAAAAACACAAATTCATGTTTCAACTTATATGCATAAATACATTTTTATCAAAATACGTCATACATGTTATGAATTTAGTCATATTTATGCTCAAATATCATGCATAACTTAAATAACATAAAATGCATGCATGAGATATGCAAAAGTCATGCTTCCATGATAATAAACACCAATAAAGCATGAAAAAATGATAAAAACATGATCTTACAGGTAATACCCAGGATCCCCATGCTGGAACTAGTCAAAAAGTACTTTGACTCGGTCTGAAATGGCCCCAAACCGATCAACCAAGGCCCGAAATCGGTCTCAGAACAACCAAACAGGTCTGAAACATGTACACAAGCCTATAAACCACTAAAACCGAATGCAAAAATCTTTGTTCAATCACAAATTTATGAAAACAAGGTCTCTACATTAAGGAACATGTGAAAAAACGATAGGAATTTATCAAAAAGGGCTCTAAACCGGTCTCGAAATATCCCCTATTGGTCATAGAACCAGTTTGATCCTTTAAAGGGTTTAAATAGTACATGGACCTTATTTCAAACCTAATTCAATCCAGTCCAGATCCAAATCTTATTCTAATGGATCTCGAGTTGAATCTTACGGTTTGGACCCGATCGGGTCCCAAGTTGGATCCCACGATCCAGACCCAATATGGATTCAAAACTCGATGGATCTAAGATTCAAACCCGATCCAAACTGGATTTGTGCTAGATCTGGATCCTAAAACCTGATCCAGATTCTAGACCCGATCCAAACAGGATCCATGTCAGATCCTGATCTTCGACTTGATCCATACCAATCCAAACAGGATTCGAGTCGAATCTGGATCCTTGGGCCAGTATGGATCGGGTCAAACCCAGACCCAAAACCCCACGAGCCCAAGTCCAGATCAGTCCCCGAGATCGGGTCCAGACCCTATCCACTCGATCCTTAACGTATCCGAGTCTGGATCACGTCCACCCCGAGATGGGCATCGACCCAATCTACCTAGAACAGAGGATTTGAGTCTGGATCAGGTCCCCCAGAAACGTAGATCTGATACTCGCTCGTACCAGGTTGGATCGGGACAATCCGACGACGTTTGCCTTTGGTTTTCTCAGAAACTGAATGCCACATGTTCAATATCTCAAACCACGCCCTCCCCCTATTTCATCTTCTACATGCGGCCACCGGCATCGGCGGTCGGTCAAAATGTCGTCGATGACGGTGACCCATCGGTGATGGCCTCCCTCGACCAGCGATGACCAATGAAGGTAAGGTGGAGTTTTTTTTTTGTTTCCAAAGGGTTTATACCCTATTCTTAGCTTACTCTGCCAACTGCAGTCATCGCCGATGGTCGGCCACTGCAGCCGACGGTGATGGTCGATCGATGACGACCAACCGCCATCAGCCACCGCCATCCGTCGACGGCTGCAACGACAGGGGGCTGTAAAACAGAAAAAAAAAATTATCAGGGTCTCGCCCCTCGATTCCACCATCCAGCCACCACCCGTGGAGGCCGTCTCCAGCGAGCTGCCCAAGTAGTCGTCGGCAACGATCGGCCTCCAGGGCCCAGCCTCTGCCGGCCTAGGCTGTCCACCAACAGCTACGGTGGTGGAAAAGGGGGCTCAAATAGGGATCGTCCCCCCCCCCCCCCACTTATTGTTTTCACAGGGTCGACCTTAGGCATCGTCGGCGACAGTCAACCTCAAGCGATCGACTGCGGCCATTCGACAGTGTGAGCCAGGTCGTGGCCCCTCTCAATTCTTTGTTGACAAACTTCGGCTGCCATACGCAATCGGACTCCACTGTCGCTGGTGAGGGCCGGTATCCGTCAACCGATCATCGTCGTCCACGGCCTCCTACCGGCACTGAATAGGCAGCTTGGGGCTAGCTGCTTTCGACTGAGAGGTGTTTACATAATCCCAACAAAAACTAGAGAGGGTGGTGTATGTTCGCCCCCGATGATTCACTGAATCCCACGTCTGTGTTCGGGGCTTTGAATGAGCACCACGTATACAAGCACATGGGGCTCGTATTCCCGTGTATGTTGACATAACTTTGCATCGGACTCTGGTGTTGTTGCAAAGACTTAAGTACCCTTTCTTGCTATTCTTCTCATAAAGTGATGGTTTAAGAAAATGACAAAAATGCCCTTCATTCAAAAAAGAAAAAACAAACAGTTCAAAAAAAGGACAAACATGTCCTCCATCCAGAAAGTCGAGGATGATGTTGACTCTTCAAAGTCTTCTTCTTTTTCTGTTGAAAAAAAGGACAAACATGTCTTCTACTTCTTTCTCCGTAAAACACTGTAAAACCCTCTCTCTCTCTCTAAAGAAGAAATCAAGGGAAACAAAGAGTTCTTCCTGGAGAAGGCCATGAACATCAACCCTCTCACTCTCTCTCCCTTCTCTCTCTACTTCTGTGCACATCCAACAGACGATCCTACATTGCTCCATCGTCATCTTCTTCTTCTTCCTTCTTCGTAAAACACTGTAAAACTCTCTCTCTCTAGAGAAGAAATCAAGGGAGGTAAACGGTTCCTCCTGGAGAAGGCCATGAACACCAACCCTCTCACTCTCTCTCCCTTCTCTCTCTACTTATGTGCCTGATTTAGAGTTTTTGCCCTTACAGGAGGAGGGTCCGGGGGTTCATCCCAGCGTGGGTAGCATCATTCAAATGAGTTGTAGATCCTGATTCAGAGTTTTTACCCTTATAGGAGAGGGGTCTGGGGGCTCCTCCCAACGTGGGTAGCATCATTCAACTTGAAGAGTTGTGGAGTCTGATTCAAAGTTTTTACCCTTACAGAAAAGGGGGGTCTGAGGGCTCCTCCCAGCGTGGGTAGCATCATTCAACTTGATGAGTTGTGGAGTCTGATTCAAAGTTTTTACCCATTCATATTTTAAGGCATTAGATCTCATGTTTGAACATCCATGCATGTGCAGTTTGCTTTCATCATGTTCAGTTGCTTCCTAGATTATACTTTGAATTCTGGTGCATTTTAGATTTATCGATTTGTATGTAACCAGAGCTCATTTTAATCTGAATTTTTTACTGCAACTTCATGCATATGTCTTCATGCTCTCCACCAAAAATCAGATCATTCTGAGTTTGTTTGACCCACTTCAAAAATCGAGATTCAAAACCTGTTATTTTGCACCGTCAGGATTTTAGCAGAATCAGGACCAACTTGCGGAAGTGATTTCTCCCTAACCAGAGATGCTCTTTCCGATCCGTAAAAAGGGTTGTTTTCTAAATTGAATCTAGTTTGTTCATACCAAATTTCAGCGATTTCTATGGTGTTTTCATACCAATTTTGGGTCAAAAACCATAACCTTGTCAACCTGTGTCATTTTAATGGCTCAGATTTTGATCCATTTTGTTTGAGTTTTATTTCCCTAATGAGAGATCATTTTTCAATTCTACAAAACGGGTTCTCTTCGTTTATGTGTCTAGTTCATCCCTGTAAATTTTCAGAATTTTTCATGGTCAATTACTATTTTATTTTGATTAAATACCAGAACCTTGTATCCAGATTTTATAAATATTCTGATTTTGGCCCCCATATCATGACTGTTGTAAGCACTTCTTTAACAAATCGTTATTTGATTGGCAATATTCTTCAGCAAATTATTGATATAATTTTTTTGAGTCTCTAATGAGTTCCTACTATGATTTGTAGTATTTTTGAGTCTCCAACGAGCCTCACAATGATTTATAGTGTTGTCTGGTCTTTTAACTATGATTTATAGTGCTTTGGGGTCTCCAACGAGCCTCACAACAATTTATAGTGTTTTTCGGTCTTTTAACTATGATTTATAGTGTTTTCGGGTCACTAACGAGACCCACAGCGATTTATAGTGTTGCTGGACCTCGCTATAGCGATTTGTAGTGTTTCTCGCTAAACACTACAGCGATTTGTGATACAAATCGCTATTTGAATCAGGACCAACTTGTCAGGGCCATATCTCCCTAACCAGAGATCAGATTTCAAATCCATAAAAAGTGGTGTCTTCGTTATGAAGTCTAGTTTATTCCTGTAAATTTTTAGCAATTTCTATGGTCATTTGATACATCATTTGGATCTAAAACCAGACCCCTATCAGTCTGCCTTATTTGAGTGACATAGGTTTTTATTTCATTTTGTAAGAGTCATATCTCCCCAACGGAAGACCATTTTTCAAATTCGTAAAAAGGGTTTTCTTCCTCTATGTGTCTAGTTTATATCTGGAAAGTTTTATAACTTTTTATGCTCATTTAATATTTCAAACCTGTTAAAAACCGAGACATGTTATAAAATGTTATAAAACTTAAAAAGTTTGAAACTTCCTCTATGTGTCTCGATTTGAATGTGCATTCTGCTTTGTCCTCGAGGGTCGACTCCTGCAAATTTAGGGTCGACACCTCATTTTATTGATTATGACTTGTGTTTTGGGGACAGAGGGTGAACCCTTGAATTCAGGGAGTTGACTCTTGCAGTGCCATAGTCGACCCTTGTTTCGTAAGAGTAGACTTTTGAACATTAAGAGACGACTCATAAGTTAGCTAAATGTGGTTTCTTGGTGTTTGGAGTTCGGGTATGGGCTATTAAGCCTGAAATTCGATGAAATCAACCCAAAACAATTGTGTATAGATTTTGGTACCAGTATTGGTTGATTTTGAGCAATCTTTGTGCAGTGAGCCACTAACTTGATTTTGAGTAGTCCAAGAGAGACCCAGTTCATGCATAGATGCATATTTTCTATTGTATATAGTGTATTGCATTGGGATGTGGAATCCTGTTATTTTCAATTATGAGTATTATAAGGATGGTAGTACCAATGAGAAGAAAGATATATATGTATGTATAGTTAAAATTTCAGGGTGATGACCTTAGATGTATCTTGTCTAGGTATTAACCCAAGGTATCAAGAAGATACATGAAAATGTTATGTGATGCATAAAAAACTTTAATTAAAAACAAGATAAACTATATGTTGTCACAAAGGGTGACATGAGCTCGCCGGTGTTTGTAGCTTGAGTTAGCTTGACAAATGTAAACAAGCATGCACTAACCTCGTGAGAGAATTTTGGGGACAGTTGAGTGACTCCTGTCATTTGAACCTAAGGGGTTCGTCCTCCGCCACGGGGCTTAGGAGACACTAGACTCTAATACTCAAGGTGAAGGTGAAGGTGAAGGTGAAGTTGTTGTAGTACGCCTAATAGTGCATTACGTTGACTACAAGGAGAAGGATAAGCTCCTAGACTCTGGGTACCAAGGAGAGGGACGCCTTGACGAAAGATTCTGAACTCTAGTGTAAGCATCACAGTGACTATCTAGGGATTTATAAATAAAATGGATGAATGAACATCCCTTGCATGGCTTGTGGATGTCTATAGTGTCGAGGGAGTGATGCCATGTTGGTTGTAAACAAGATCGTAACAAAAAATTGTGTATGAGCATGGCATGTAATGCAAAAGCGACTGAATAAAAAGATAAATAAAATACTCATGCAATGTAGGTAAGCACAATGATTTATGTCTGAGGGACGACCCCTAAGTTGGGTGGGTCGACTTCTCTTTGGTTCAGTTTGATGGTTCTGGTGGGCGTAGGGTCGACTCCTGAGTTGGGAGAGTAGACTCTTCTCCTGTTTTGTGTATGCTCTTTTCTGAGGGTCAACTCCTCATTCTTTTAACAATAATTTTAAAAGGGGTTAAAGCGACTAGCTCATCTTCCTCAACCATTACCACTATCATGACCTCAGCCACGCTCTCTTTGAGAGAAGTTATCCATGCTAACCTATGAGGGAGGTCTTTCGTTCACGAGAATAATATGTTTATTATTTACTGTTGGTTGATAATTATTTTTTAAGGTTTTTTTAATCTTTCTTTTGTATAAAAAGTTTGATGCTTTATCATGCTTTGAAATTTTTAAAATCATAGCTGAAAAGTGATGGAGGTGGAGAATTTGTTAGTTGTGTTTTTTTTATTTTTTTAATAAGCGTGAAATAAGAAGGTGGTTGGTCAGACAGCACACACCTTAACAGAACAGAATTGTTGAGAGAAAACCTAGAAATGTTCGAGAAAGAGATATGAGTCTTTTGACATATGTTTTCTTAAATCATAAGCATTAGGTTGAAGCTTTTCATGTTGTAGTTTACTTGACTAATTGTCTCCCTAGTCCAAACTTGAGTGAGAAGTCTCCATATGAATTATTGTTGAGTCGTGTCTCTGGCTATGATCATCTTAAAATTGTTAGACGCACGTGTTACCTTTTTTTAAGACCTTATGTAAATTCAAAAGTATTACCCATATCTAATGCATGTGTTTTTATAAGATAGGTCACCAATTATAAAGGTTATGTTTGTTATAACCATGTGGCAGGTAAAGAACCCCCACAAATATCAAACTTTGGTTTCTTCTTATCAAACCCCAATCATGTTTTGTCGCAAGGCTTTGTGCTCCAAGGTGGAGACTAGAAAAACATGAGTCCTTATCCCAGTTCTCTAAGAGAGTCATGTTATTCCAAGTCTTGTACTTAGTTTTGAACCTCCTATTGAAATAAGTCATGTGGTCAACCATGGTCATGTAAGAACCAATCATATGATAACCAAATCTCAAGATGGGACGTTGAAACCAAGACTGTTCACAATTGTGAAATGTACTATTCACTTCGGTCTTTTGAGTGAAGTCTTACAAGAAGAAAATGAACCATATGATTTTGGCCAAGCAATACAGGAATCAAAATGGCAGTATGCTATGAAAAAATAAATTGAGGTTTTACATAAAAATCATACATAGACTTTAGTACCTCTGTCGTCTATCCATGTAAAACGCCATGCAAATGGATCCATTGCCTGATACAAAGCTCATCTAATGGCCAAGAGGTACAATCAACAAGAAGATATAGATTATTTTGAAACTTTTATCCCTGTAATCAAGCTTACCTCTGTCATAACAGTTCTCTCCATTGTTATGAGTTGTGGTTCGCAAAAAAAGATGCAACCTCCAGGATTTGAGGACATGTGTCACCCTGAGTATGTGTGTAAGTTTAATCGAGCATTCTATGGGTTGAAACAAGGCCCACATGCATGGTTTGAAGAGTTGAAGGTGTACTTAAAAAAACTAAAATTTGTGGAGTCATAGGCCGACTCATGTATGTTCATTTAACATAATAATGAAACTAAAATCTTTGTTTTGATATATGTTGATAACATTATTGTTACAAGGAGTTCCTATCAGGAAGTCAAAAATAGTTTTCAAGCTTTAAGTCTAGTTCTTAATCAAAGAGTTGGGTCAATTGCACTATTTTTTGGGCATTGAACTTATTCAAGAGTCATCCAGACTTGTCTTAACTCAAAGGAAGTATATTAGGAATCTTCTTATTAAATCAAGTATGATTGATTGCAAATCAATTGTCACTCCTGTTTCAAATGTTTCACTTTTGAAATATTTTGGGGAATCGATGAATAATGCTACACATTACAGAAGTATTGTAGGGAGGCTACAATACACCACGTTTACTTGGCCAGATATTGCCTACTCGATCAACAAGCATGTCAGTTTATGCATGAGCTCACGGTGGATCATTGGACTCATGTCAAACGCATATTGAGATATCTTAAAGGCTCTTAATTATGGTTTGCATATTAAAGAGTATGACTGTCTTAGACTTTCAGGGTTCTGAAAGATGTTGATTGGGCAAGATGACTAGATGATCGAAAGTCTACCAGTGAATAGCCAAAATTTGCTTTCTTGAATCTCATCTAAGCAACACGCTATTGCTATAGCAGGTGCATTGTCTGAGCTAATATAGCTTAAACAACTCTTGAAAGACCTAGGGTGTGACTCGTCTGAAGTCCCCATCCTCTGGTGTGATAATCTCTGAGCTACCTACTTAACTGCCAATCTTGTCTTTCATGTTAGGGCCAAGCACATATAAATTGATTTTCACTTCGTTAGAGAGAATATTGTTCATCAAGACATTGAAGTTCAACTGATATTTTTACCAAAGTTTAGTCTGATCTAAAATTTCAGTATTTTCAAGACAAGCTTAATCTTGGAAAGATTAGCTTGAGGGGGCATGTAAAGATAAGCCCAGATCCGGATTAAGTAAATGATGTCCTGGATTCTGGTGATTGTCCACTACAAGGAAACCCTTCTCACGAGGAGTACAAGAAGATAGGAAGAAAGTCATGTTGAAATTGTATTAAAGCAAACCTGGAATCATAAAAAGTCCAAACCAAATATAAACTCCTTGTACTCAGGAATCTTTATACATCATGTAACTCTTGACATCATCTATAAAAAGGGAGGAGGCCTCCTCTCTCTCGTGTGGAAAAGAGAGAGAGAGAGAAAGAGAGAGAGAGAGAGATCTCAACAGTCGATGTAGGTCATGTTTGGACCAAACTACTATAAAATCCATTTTGTGTGTAGTTTTGTAACGTGTCGTTTCTCTCAGTGCTATGCAGTTTTACATAGAACACCCTACCTCTCAAAATAAAAGAATTAAAATAAAAAAAATGAGGGCTTCGACAGTGCGGTTTAGTTCCTTGACATGAGTTATATTTGACAATTGAACATTAAGATGATTGCCCAAAGTCTAATAACTACGTGCACATGCGATGACATTGCTGGTTCCAGGAATCAGGGCTCGGCTGCCGTAAGACTACGAACTATGACTTGTGAGCCCAGCAAACACAGTTTGTTGAGTTTATGTGACAGGACCTGGACGAGGGGCGATCTTGGTTGGTCCGCCTAGAATCAGTTTGACGGCATGAGTTCGGACGAACATGCTAATTGCAAACTATTTTATGACGTATCACCCGATCTGATATTTATTGAACGCCGTTTGAAAAAACGAGCCCAGTTTTTCCTATACTTCTCGGTATCCGGTAAATCAAAGTGCCATCTCTCACGTTCCCCTAGTGAAGAAACTATTTTATACAACTAGGGTAAACAGGTTAAAACATTGAATAGCTAAGTATGCATTGGCTTTTTCATCTCTATCTAGACACACCTTTATAGGGGGAACGAACCCACCAAACCTATCCATGATTTGAGGGCAGATTAGGTCAGGGGTAACCCTGACGGCAATCCATCGGGAGTCCTCTGATGCCGTTCATCCTTGCAATGAACGTTTTGGCATTTCAGCCGTCTATTATATGCTAGAGGTTGCGCACTTAATAGCTACAACTGCAAGCCACCACAAAATTGAGATTCTCCCAAAAGTTAAAGATATCCACCTTTAACTTTAATGTTCCGAAACCCGAAGATGCCAATTTTTGCAGAATAAGCTACAGCTGGTAATGCTACAATCCGAAAATACGGTCCGTTCCATCACCAAGTGGGCATAAAGGTGATTCTAAAAAAAGAGAAGAAATCAAAAGTCCAGTCCCACGCCTATTATACGCCGTTTGAGAGAGAGATTGTGCCACTACAGTCAAATAATCATAAGCTACTTTGTCAAAACTTTCGAGGGGCGTGCTTGTTTCACGCTCACTTTCATGCCAAAGGTACCTTCGGCATAGAGTTGGAGCTCTCTAACACCAGGCAGGAAAAACACCTCTCGTCACTCTGTTATCTCCTTAATCTCACTTAAATGAAACAATTTTTCCTTCTCCCAAAAAAAACACCAGGCATGAAAGAACAAGTGAGATGGGCGTGTTTTCACTCAAGACAACAGATTTCACGGGAAACCCGCGTCGCACCTCTCCTTTGGGTAAGAATTTCCGGTCCGAGGAGGCTTTCCTGCAACTCTGTTTTGGGCGACTCCTGTTCCTATTAGCGACAAACTTGCCCTAACTTTATGAATGGATGAGAAACAAAACGAAGCCAAAAAATAATTCTGTGCTTGCGTTAAATTTGATTTGACAAGCTATGCGTGAGGAAGAAGCAGGCAAACGAGAGGGTGGTGTATGTTCTCCCCCGATGATTCACTGCATCCCACGTTTGTGTTCGGGGGTCTGAATGAGCACCACATATACAAGCACATGGGGCTCGTATTCTCGTGTATGTTGACATCACTTAGCATTGGAGTATGGTGTGGTTGCAAAGACTTCAGTACCCTTTCTTGTTATTCTTCTCATAAAGCGATGGTTTGAGAAAATGACAAAAATGCCCTTCATTCAAAAAAAAATAAACAGTTCAAAAAAAGGATAAACATGTCCTCCATCCAGAAAGTTGAGGATGATGTTGACTCTTCAAAGTCTTCTTCTTCTTCTTTCTCCGTAAAACCCTCTCCCTCTCTCTCTCTCTCTAGAGAAGAAATCAATGGAGGCAAAGAGTTCTCCCTGGAGAAGGCCATGAACATCAACCCTCTCACTCTCTCTCCCTTCTCTCTCTACTTCTGTGCACATCCAACAGATGATCCTGCATTGCTCCATCAAACACCAACTAACCTGCACACTGACTGTAGCATCGTTCAACTTGATGAGTTGTGGAGCCTGATTCATAGTTTTTGTCCTTACAGAAAGGGGTTTAGGGGCTCCTCCCAGCGTGGGTAACATCATTCAACTTGATGAGTTGTGGAGCTTGATTTAGAGTTTTTGCCCTTACAGGAGGGGAGTCCGGAGGCTCCCCCCGGGCAATTATCCTGCGATTTGTAGTATTATCGGGCTTTCCTACAGCGATTTGTAGTATTTTCGGGTCTCCAACGAGCCCCACAACGATTTATAGTGTTATCTGGCTTTTCAACAGCGATTTATAGTGTTTTGGGTCTCCAACGAGTCCCACAACGATTTATAGTGTTATCCGGCTTTTCAACAGCGATTTGTAGTGTCTTTCGCAAATCACTATAGCGATTTATAGTGTTTTTGGGTCTCCAACGAGCCACACAACGATTTATAGTGTTATTCGGTTTTTCAACAGCGATTTGTAGTGTCTTCCACAAATCACTATAGCGATTTATAGTATTTTGGGGTCTCCAACGAGCCCCACAGCGATTTATAGTGTTATTGGATCTCACTATAGCAATTTATAGTGTCTTCCGCAAATCACTATAGCGATTTGTAGTGTTATTCAGTAAGCAAATCGATGTAAATCGCTACCCGAATTATGACAAACTTGTCAGGGTCATATCTCCCTAACCGGAGGTCATATTCCAAATCCGTAAAAAGTGGTGTCTTCATTATTGAGTCTAGTTTATTCCTATAAATTTTCAGTGATTTCTATTGTCATTTCATTCTCCATTTTAACTAAAAACTAGACCCCTATTATTCTGTGTTATTTGAGTTGCACAACACCATTCTCGCTTGACATCCACATCTTGATTCTGACATATTTTTTGTTGAATTTTTCATTGATTTCTTCCAACCTTGCTTGAAACAAACATATGTCTTTCTCACCACGACACCCTGTGCATTTTTTGACCACGACACCCGGGACCCGTGCCGGGGGGAGCCCCCGGACCCCACTCCTGTAAGGGCAAAAACTTTAAATCAGGCTTCACAACAAATCAAGTTGAACGATGCTACCCACGCTGGAGGAGCCTCCAAACCCTCTTCCTGTAAGGGCAAAAAATCTGAATCAGGCTCCACAACGAATCAAGTTGAACGATGTTATCCACGCTGGGAGGAACCCCAAACCCTCCTCCTATAAGGGCAAAAACTCTAAATCAAGCTCCACAACTCATCAAGTTGAATGATGTTACCCACGCTGGGAGGAGCCCTTAGACCCCTCTTCTGTAAGGGTAAAAACTCTGAATCAGACTCCACAACTCTTCAAGTTGAATGATGCTACCCACGCTGGGAGGAGCCCTCAGACCCCCCTTTCTGTAAAGGTAAAAACTCTGAATCAGACTCCACAACTCTTCAAGTTGAATGATACTACTCACGCTGGGAGGAACCCCCAAACCCCTCTCTTGTAAGGGTAAAAACTCTGAATCAGGATCTACAACTCATTTAGTTGAATGATGCTACACACGCTGGGAGGAGGCCCCCAAACCCTCCTGTAAGGGTAAAAACTCTTATTCAGACTCCACAACAGTCAATGTGCAAATCAGTCGGTGCTTGATGGAGCAATGTAGGATCTTCTAATGATGTGCACAGAAGCAGAAAAAGAAGGGAGAGAGAGTGTGAGAGGGTTGATGTTCATGGCCTCCTCCAGGGGAGATTTCTTTCTCAGATAATCCTGCAGTGCAGAGACTGTGTCTTAAATAATCATCTTCGGGGCACTTAAGTCTTTACAACCACTCATTTTCAAGAATCGTCATTTTTTTTTCACCAATGAAAGAGAGGGTACTTAAGTCTTTGCAATAGCATCAAACTCCAACGCTAATTAATGCTGACAAATATGGGGATACGAGACGCACATGCTTATATACGTGGTGCTCTTTGGGACCCCCCGAACATAAGATGTAGCTAACTCCCTTGTTCAGAGGGAACATATAACCTATAAGCTAGAGCAGATTAGGTCTGACAGCCAGGCCTCTTCCCACATAAGCCTCTTTTTTTTTTCTTCCCCTTCCCACATAAGCCTCTTTTTTTTTCTTCCCCAAGAAACTCCCTACGGACGCCTCACTGCTACTTCTTAATGAAATGAAGAAGGGCTAAGCTATTTCATAAATAACGGGAAGTTATCACTGCTATCTAACGGTGCTCTCAGAACTTGCCTGCCCGTTTTGTCCCCTAAATTATCGCTATCCTAAAGCCCTTCTCCTTTGCTGTAAAAGAAAAAACCTGCCCATATTAAACACACACACAACAACAAAACAAATCATTCCCTAGCTACTGCCCCTAGCCTACTGTACTAGTATAATCCCTTTTTCTGCGCCATGGGCCATTTTTAAAAAAAAAACTTTCAATTTTATTGCGAGATTTCAAAAACCCAACATTATCATTCAAAAAAATATTGTGGTTGTATGACGATACGTCATATATATTTTTTGTTTGGTCTTTTCTCATATTTTTAAACATTAAATAGTCAATTTTATGATTTTTTAGAAAACAAATTTTATTAAATTTAACATTAGATTTTTTCTTTACCATGAAAATTCTGATACCGAGATTTGCCATTTGTGACTATATATTATACATTATATAAAATTAAATTAAACAGTTTGCTAGCCTTTCTTTCAGAGCTTTTAAATTGGAAACAGGAGAAACTACCGCTCAACTAAAAATTCCAGAATCAGGAAAAACTACGTCTCAACTGAAAATTCCGAGGCCGACCAAACATAACGACCTACCGTAACGAGTTAGAAATTAGAAAAGAAATTAGAAAAGAATGCATGAACGCATCGCATCTGGTGCGTTAGCGGATGCCCGGGGCGAAGCAAACGAGAGAACGACAAATACGTATAATCCTTTTAAGTACGGACGCTACTGTCCTTTCAGGGATACTATTGATGTTGAGGACGAAGAATTTTGTTAGGCAACGAAGATGACTGAAAAGTAAGCATCACAGCCCAACACTTGCATGGAAACTCACAAGGTTTTGATCTTTAACAAATTTTCTGATTCAGTCCCAGCTTCTACGTGTAATTCTAAGGAACCAACTTTCCAACAATCTCAAATTCAGACTTTCTAAAGCTCCTATTTTACTCTCATAAAAAAAACAAATGCTTTCCTTTTCAACAGCCTTGGAATAAATAAAGAAACTCGAAAGGCATCACTGGAATATTAGCAACTAGGAATTTAAAATTTGGCCCACACATGCTAGAAATAATCTAATCTAAGGAAGAAATGTCAAAGAACAAAAGAAAATAGAAGAAATATCAAAGAATAAAAAGAAAACAACGGGGAAAACCAAGAAGAAAAACTCATTCTAAAGACCACCAGACAGTAACAATAAAGATGATGGGGAAGAAAAGAAAGAAACCCCGCTCATTCTCAAGGGGCAGGCCATTTTTTGACCCTATCTAGCGACAAAACACGACACTTGTGACACTTATGGGACAGTATTTTTTTAATGATTTTTAAAAGTTTTACAATTTTGTTAAAATAACAAGAAAAATATTTCAATCCGACTAAATAATAAAAAAGCGCGTCTGAAACCGCGTCTGAGGCTAAGGGCCGCCGGAGACCCAAAGAATAAACAGAAAAGTGTTCTAAAATCTAACCCCCGTGTTTGAAGCATTCCGCTGAATTTTCCAATGAAGCTTCTGTATGAAATGAATGGTGATTAGTCAATTCCAATGAATTTTTAAAATTAACAAATAAAATATACTCGAGATTTTGAAAATGGACCGGGCGGATGCTTCTGAATTTTCTTTCGAATTACGAAAAAATAAACAAATTCTGGCGTCCACTTGAATCTCAATATCAAAGTGATGGAAAAAATCAGAAAGGGAAAAAGAAGCAGGCATTAGGACGCACATTTCCGGAACTCGGACAAAATTTGATGGAATCGCAACTTCTATGCATCAAAAGGCCTGCAGTTAAACGATTTAGTTGGTCCAGCAGACCTAAAATTTCCCCTGAAACGTACAAAATCTCGCGTATATTCGAACTCTTGCTGGCAATTTTAAAGGAATCGTAGTGCCTACATTACTATCTACATTTCAAACCAGAGAAACCAAAACTAATCTTATTTTCACGTAAACTCCAAGAAACTCGCTTAAGAGAGAAGAAGATGCATCAGAACGCATTCCAAACAACTCTCTAATGGAACGAACTCTTTCATATACCGCACTAAAGATAAAGAATGATTAAATCTACGCCAAACCGATAACAGAGGAACGAAAATGAGGGGAAAAGAAACGATCGGGCGCAGACGAACCTGGATTTTGCGCTTCTTCGCTTCGCCTTCCCTTCTTTTGGGGAGATCTGCGACCATCCGGAACCTCCGACGCCGATTCTTCACGATCTTAACGGCCGATCTCCATCTCTGCAGCGTCTCCTCTGACGGACGCTTCGGCTCTATGACGAAATTCGTCTTCAAGTACTTCTCCATCTCTGAGAGAGAGAGACAGAGACAGAGAGCAATATTGAAAAGGCTCAACCGCTCAAGAAAGGCAGGCCTTCGTGAGCTAATCGTCCCGTTGATGGAAGGAATTGGGTTTCCTTCTCTAGGGTTTTTGCTACGGAGAGAAAACTAAGTGCGGCGGAAGAAGCGGAGATGGGCGGGAGACTCTCTCAACGTCGTGTGCGTGTGTTGCGTAACCTCATATATATATATATATATATATATATATATATATATATATATATATATATATATATATATATATATATATATATATATATATATATATATATATATATAAAACAATTTGGGAACCGATAAACCTCACCCCCTACAATCCGCAGGGAGGGGTGAGGTTTATCCTCACACACAGCCCCTCCAGCTCACATCAAGCGAACGGCAGAAGGAGAGAGGAAGCAACGGAATAAGGAGAGAAGAAAAAAAAATCGAACCTACCGGAATCCGATGCCGGCAGCAAGGTAAGGGCCTTTCCCTTTTTCTTCATCTTCTTCTTCATTTTCTCTTTTTGTTCGCGGCAAAGGGATAAAAAAAAAATTAAGGTTACGAGAGAGAGAGGGTGCCGTCGGCCCCTATGCCACAGGGAGGAAGGAGGCAGAGGACCGGAGCGGCCGCCCCTCTACAAATGTAAAAATGGAAGGGGCTTTGCCCCTTCTGCTTTTGGTTTTTTATCGGAAAACAGGGTGATGATGCATGAAATGCACATCATTTTAATACAATATTCATGCATTTTTACATGTTTTAAAATCTTAGAACTCATGTATTGATGCATTTAGGTTCAAAGGGGTCTCGGTTCGAATTTCACTCGAATCAAAGTTTCGATTGGATTAGGATCTGATTGAGAGAATGTATAGTAGAAGTCTCTTAACATGATAGAAGGATATTTTTTTCAAATTGATCTTCAGATATTTGGTTGAACATCAGCTAATTGTGTACTATGGTTACTTGGAGAAATGGTGTTTTCAGAGGTGGATGTTAAAGCAAAACGATTTTCAAATCGATCATAATCTGTGGGGAGTTCACCCATGGAGGCAGAGATTGGCAAGACTACGATATTGTCACCCTCTTTAATCGAGTGATATGGAAATATTGATTCAAAATAAAATAACGTCACGACTCAAAAATATTGAGTGAGATTCCAAATTCTATACTTTGTAAGCTTTTTGTCCTAAAAGATAACCAATGAAAACACATTTTTTAGCTCTAGGACCAAACTTGGATTTATTTTTATCTGTGTTAGAAGCATAACACAAACATCCAAAAACTTTGAGATGATTGAAAGTTGTTTTTTGATTAAACAAAACCTTGTAAGGTGATATTTCTCTTAAACAAGGAGTAAGGGTGTGATTGATTAAGTAAGCAGTGGTTAAGACATATTCACCCCAAAACTTGAACGGTAAACTAGCTTGAAACATTAGAGATCTTGCTACTTCTAACAAATGTCAATGTTTTTGCTCAACAACACCAATTTATTGAGGTGTAGATATACACTTGTGTTGATGGTTAATTCCATTATTTTCAAAAAAACTTTGAACCTCATGAGAAAAAAATTTGACCCATTATCAGATCTAATAGATTTAATAGAATGTTGAAATTGATTTTGAATCATATAAACAAAGTTCTGAAGTAGATGTTTTTTTTTTGCTTTTATGGCACATCAAGTACACCCAAACACATCGAGAAAAATCATCTACCAAGGTTAGAAAGTAATGAACCCCACTTAAGGAGCTTTGAGAGTAGGGACTCCGAATTTCAACATCCACCAACTCAAACATGGTTTGTCTAGATATTTTGCTTAAACCAAAAGGTAACCTTGTCTGTTTAGCATGATGACACACATCACAATAACATGAAATATCTAAAAAAAATTAGAATCATATTTAAAAAAGAGTTTCATGTGACTAGTCGAGGGATGTCCAAGTCGTTGATGCCAAATACTCGGTTTGTTCATGGGAATGCAATAAGAGGTGGTGAGACATTTAACATGTACAACCCATTTCGCTCTTCACCCACACCAATCTTTGTCTTTGATGCTAGGTTCTGAATGACACACAAGTTAGGAAAAAAAGTGATTGAACAATTCAAAGATTTGGTTAACTGGATAATAGAAATTAAATTGAATTTAAATGAAAGAATACACAGGACATTTTGCAAGGAGATTGAATCTGAAATTTTTACCAAACCTTTATGTGATAAGCCCACAGATGACTCATTTGGAAGTTTGACATGAACAATGGATTTATCATATTTGTTAAAAAATTCAAAGAAAGAAACTCACTGGCTCCTGAGTCAATGATCCAAGATGTATTTGAATGAGAATGAGATGACAAACCTACTAAATTGGTTGTAGATGACTTGCTTTTGATGAAAGCCATGAGCTAGTTGTAATCACTTCGGATGAGTGCAACAGTCTCATTTGTACTTCCTTTCGCCTCACCTCATGTGATACTGATGCATTAATCATGGATGTAGGAGTTGATTTGCTTGGTATATAAAGTCTATGTTCAAGAGGATATCCATTAAGCTTGAAGATTTTTTCTTTAACATGTCCAATGGTATCCATTAAGATTGACTGACCTGATCATTGTTTGTCATTGAAGATACTAAGATCAAGTCATAGTGGATCCTTCATGTTCCCATAGATCTTAAACAAGTAATAGCTAACTATATCATGTTTAAGTGTCCATAAGTTAGGGGCTTTCAGAAATTCTCTTAGGTCATCTGCTTAAGCGTGGAAAGTATGATCTTTAAAGGGAAAGAAAAATTCTAGTAATGTTCAATGGTAGTCATTGGCCACTTTGGAATGTACCATGACCAAGCAGCAGTGAGAGATGACAGTCCAACTCTCTTCTCAGTTTGGTGATACAAACCTTTTCTTTTGGGATGGTGATGCTTCATGTGTCCTTAAACTAGTAATAACTAAGAGGAATATATTCCAGCATCAATTTTATTTCATCTTTCAAAATCTATCCTTGGTGACCTATTTAAATGTGTAATGATCTGAGCTCTCAGAATGCGGTACTCTAAAAAGGAAAGTGATAACATGCATATCTCTGTGTGTGTGTACGCACGCACACACAAGGCATACAATCAACTGAGCATTATAGACTGTCACTGGGCTTATATGGTGTGGACTCAAATCCCAAAACCCTTCAGTATCAAGTGATTCTTCTTCTAAACAGTGGCAATCAAGTAGTGTTCATCAAGGGGTTACCATGTAAACCTGAGAGACATTGGAAGCTTGAGAGAGAACATGTACTTCACAACAACACCAAAAATATAGTGATTCTTGTTTATCAATTGGGTTAATGACAATTACACAAAGTTTAAAACAGGTGAGTATTATGTCCATAATGCCTTCAATGCCAACACAACAATGTGTCATGCACGACTTGAAAACATAGAACAATGCAGGAAAGCGCCCAGTGCATGCACAACACCGATATGGCGGTGCATTTTGTTCTTTCCTTGTATCCTGATGTCATGTTTTATGATATCTAGGATAAGAAAATTTCAGAGGTTTCTTTTATTCTCTTTGGTTGTTACCTCTTACTGGAAATTATAGCCATTTTCTCCTTAGCACCAATTCCCAATTTTTTGCTTGCATTACCACAAATGATAGTTAACTGGTGATTATATTTCTCTAAGAAATCTAGTTATAAGATTCAGAGGATGGAGACTCTCTCTCTCTCTCTCTCTCTCTCTCTCTCTCTCTCTATATATATATATATATATATATATATATATATATATATATATATATATATTGTGTGTGTCATGAAGTCTATTGGAATATCAGGGGCTTGAATTGCCCCGCTAAGCGTATATTTCTGGCTAATTAGGTTAGACAAGAGAACCCTGACTTGATTGCTATTTGTGAAACTAAGATAGATGGCGTTTCTCGTTCTGTTGCCTCTGGTATATGGAAGGGTGCTGACTATTTTTTTAAGCATGCGGTCAGCCATGCCAGTGGTATCCTTATTTTAGGGAAGCAGTCTTTAAATATTTTCCAGCTGAACATGGGTCCTTTTTTATTGTCTGTTGCCTTCACTTTGCAAGACAGTGACAGGAGAGTCGTGGTCACTGTTGTGTATGGCTTTAATCACGCTGTCATGAGGCCTGCTTTCTGGAATGACTTAAATAGGATCGTCGTCTCAAACAGGGAGTATCATTTTCCTATGGGGACTTGAATTGCCTTTTGTCTATTCAGGATTCTAATAACCTCGTTCTTTCCAATCCATCTATGCGAGGTTTTCAAGATTTTATTTATCAACATCACCTTTACCCAATCCATTTTATCAAGGAGCGTTGCTCTTGGTCGAATAGGCGGATTCGCCCATGCTGCAGAGTTCTTGACAGGGTTTTTGTCACTCCAAATTTGTTGGATCTTATTCCCGATGTCAAGTGTGTTTTGCTAGCTCCTTCTATTTCGGACCATGGTCAGTTAATCACTATTTGGGGGGATGGTTTTAAATACGCCAGGAGTTTTGTGTTTGAACAATGGTGGCTTTAGGAGCCAAACTTTCACACGATTGTTTCGGACTCTTGAAACAAGCCCTCCAATGAGTAGTGGATGGCTATCCAATGTCATGAGAAGTTGTCTTGTCTCACTAAGGATATCAGAGCTTGGCTCCATAATCGACATGTGGTTAAATTTCATTAAATGACTGCAAGAGATTTCAGTGTTGTTTCAAACTGTGTCTTCCCTGGAGTCTATAGCTGATTTGCACCTGCAAAGTTTGCAGGCCAGATCTATTGAATTATCAACGCTTTTGAAGAACTAGAGGGTCAAGGAGGAAATTAGATGGAAGCAATGGGCAAAGGTGAAATGGCTTGCGGCTGGAGACGGTAATACTAAATTTTTTCACTCATATGCTTCTCATCGTCATAGGAGGAATGTAGTCCCTTCACTCACCATTGAGAGTGTTTCATACTTTAATCAACATGTTATTTCAGCTGTCACTTAGTATTTTAAAGATTTATATTTTGTTTCACTTACTACAAAGGGTGTCATTGGTTCTGTTTCTATTGGTTCGATTCGGCAAGATCCAGCCAGAATTATGCAAATGAAGTTCTCTGAATATGAGATTTTTAGGGCCATCAAAGGTTTGTCGGGGGTGGAAAGCTCCAGGTTCTGAAAGGTTTCATGTGGATTTCTTCAAAAAAAAATAGTTTTGTGTGAAGCCTGATGTTATTAACATGTTTGATGAGTTCTATCGCGACTCCACATTGCCTATTCAAACCCACTTGGCAATTATTTCTTTAATTTCGAAAGATGATGCTTCCACTGATATTTCTAGGTTTCGCCTGATTTCTGTTATGAGTGCCCTTTATCGGATGATTGTTAAGGTGTTGGATAATAGGTTGAAGGTCGTGGCTCACCAAATTTTTTTGAACTCTCAGTTCGCTTTTATCCACAATAAGAGGATTCACCATTCATTCATCTTGGCCCCTGAAGTCATTCACTTCTTACATCTTAGTGGTCAACCATGTTTTTCTCTTAAATTAGATTTTTATAAAGCCTTTGATTCTGTGCATTGGCTCTTCTCATTTTAAATGTTATCCAAATTCGGCATTGGTCATCATTTTTCTGGGTGAGTGAGGGAATTGGTCTTTAATGCTTAGGCCATGATTAAGATTAACAACATTAGAGGTGGCCAGATCAAGTTGGGGCATGGATTAAGGAAAGGCTGCCCTCTCTCGCCTCTGTTGTTCAATGCCATTGTTGAGGGTCTCGTGGTGTTACTCAAGCGTGTTGCGGAGAAGCGCCTGATAGATCCTCTAGATGTTCCAGATTTCTTGGACCATATACTTATTTATGATGATGATATGATTATTTTGGGGCGAGCAAACGTGAAGTAGATGCTTAGATTCAAGCTTATTCTTCAGATCTTTCTTTCTCTTTATGGGCTTTCCCTAAATGATAGCAAATGCTCTCTTACTATGTTCAGTGTTGAGTCTTTTATACTTGCAGTGGGTCAACGATTTTTTTATTGCGCAATCTCTGAGTTGTCGATGACGTATTTGGGCATGCCGTTACAAGTGAAGTGCCTCTCTTTCGCTGCTTGGGCTCCAACTATTCAAAAAGTGAAAAACAAACTTTTTTCGTGGCAGGCATCTTATCTCTCCATCGCTGACAGTGTGACTTTAATCAGATATGTTATTTCTTCTATCCCTGAATTCTTCATGTCAATGTTCGTGATGTCTGTGGGTGTGGAGAAGCAGATTTGTTGTTTAATGGCAGATTTTCTTTGGTATGAGTGACAACTTAAGAGTAAGCGTCATTTGGTTGGTTGGCAAATGGTGGTGTTACCTAGGCGTATGGTTGGCTTAGGTGTTTTTGCTCCAAGACAGAGGAGTATTGCTCTTGTGGCCAAGCAATGTTGGATGGCCCATCAACCAGGTTCTCCATGTGCTTGTTTGCTTCATGCTAAATATGGTGCTTCTGATTTATCTCTTTTTCGTCAAGGAACCCGGGGGTTGGCGATCTTGCACTTACAAAGCATGTGGTTGAGAGTCTTATCGTTTTTCAGAGATCAAATTGGGGATGCGAGAAATTATGATCAGTGGTTGCAATGGGCGATTGCACCAAATGGTGCGTTCCACACCCATAAAACAAATAGATCGTTGCTCCCCAAGGGGGCATATTGGTTCCCTGAGTGTGTGTTATGGGGTAAGGTCCCTTCCTCAAGATCTCGGGTCTTGGCTTGGTTAATTTTGCATGATAGGGTTCAGACTCACAGTTATTTAAAGAAGTTGGGCTTTCAGTTTCCAAGTTGGTGTGTGCTTTGTCAAGCTGTTGAATAAACTACTTTTCATTTATTCTGGTCCTGCCCAATCTTTGTGGGCCCATTTAATAGGACATGGAGATCTCCAGAAGTAATTGTCAAAGAGGAGTCTTTTGTGCTTGATCTGCTCTTGGGCCCTATTGAAATTAGACGATGCAAGCGGTGGAGACTGATGTGGAAGACATGATTGCTTACTACTTGGTGGTTTGTTTGGATGGCATGCAATGATGATACTTTCCATCAAATTTTGATCATCCTTAATAATCTTGTCCATAAAATCATGGTTGATGTATATGTGATTCTACGTATGCATCTTAGAGACCTCTCCTTTCGTTTGAACAACATTCACTCATCGGTGGTTTCTTCTAATCCAGCAGATCCTGGTTGAGCTTGGCTTTGTTGTTTGTTGCTAGCTGTATGTAGTTTCTTTTTTCTTTAGCTTTTATTTTTCTATATTTTAGTTTTGTTTTCTATATTGTTCAGTTCATGGGTTCAACATTTTGTTGATCTTCATGAGTGGTAATGTTGATCTTCTTTTGACTCTCTCTCTCTCTCTCCATGCATGTGCATGAGATTTCTTGGGGTTGTTAACTTGTAGTTATAGAGCAAAGAACTTATATGGTTCCTCAGCAACTCTAATAAATTAAGTTCAAGTTCCTTTCTTGGTTAGCCTCAAGGGGGGGGGGGGGGGGGGTCGCAGTGGGGTGGGGCCTTGGCTGCTAGACGGGCAAAAGGTTCAATTCTCATGGGCATCGCCCCACTGCATATCATAGGCCTCTGGGGCAGAGGTCCTAGCCTCGGAGTTTTATGCTGTCAGCATGACAACCATATGTATGGCAGGTTGAGTTATGTTTGTTTGGTAAGAGAAACCCATACTGAGTTTGCTTAGATGTAGCTTATCCTAAAGCTTATTGCTAACCTTTTTTCCTTTGTAGGTATTATTTCCTCTTGGTGCCTGTTACTCTCCCTGTTCTTGTGGTAGTTGTTTATTTGCATTGGCTGAGCATGAAACTCTTCAAGCACGCATGAGGTAGTTCACGTTGTATACTTATTTTTTACATTTTATAGTTATTCAGAAAAATGTCACTCTAGCTATTGTAGGGGAAGTGATCCCTTGTCCA
Organism: Nuphar pumila; assembly: GCF_984573655.1. Classification (NCBI taxonomy): domain Eukaryota; kingdom Viridiplantae; phylum Streptophyta; class Magnoliopsida; order Nymphaeales; family Nymphaeaceae; genus Nuphar; species Nuphar pumila. The sequence goes on from NC_143251.1 coordinate 132,244,865, forward strand.
CAAATTATTGCTCATCCTATCACTTATGTGATTGAGCTTACCAAAGTCATCTGACTTTGCCAGTAGACTACCAATGCTTGCATCTATTGATCAATTTACATAACCATGATGAATTTACTTCCCTTTAAATGTCTCTTCTTGCTCCAACTCTGAGTTCAAGTCCTCGTATGGGTAACCCTCTTCTGCAAAGAAAAGCAGGAGGCTTTATTGGGGTCGAGGGGGTGCTCACGGAGTTTTTCACTACCAAGATGTTGACCATAGGTACAGTGGTCTAAGACCAACATGGCCAGATCTTTAATCCTCTATTCGGTTTCCCCATGTAATAAACAGGGGGGAAAATCCCTTCAAATCGAGGTGGTGAGTGGATTGGCTACTCCAGTATTTTTTAACTTGTGAAGATTATGATGGATGTAGGAAGAGGAGAAGAGAGAATTAAAATAAAGAAAACTTTGGGGACCACTTCTTTATGGAGTGTGTAAGGACTTTGATGATGTGGAGTAGTCCCATATTGAAGGATTTCAAGAAAGTTTTGGGCTTTATAACCTACAAGGAAATTCTTACACTTGTTCCAAAGAACAAGGGAGTGGGATGACTACCACACACACACACAAGCCTGTCATGCCGTGTTGTGCCGAGCCGAGCCAGTTCAAGTTAGGGTAATTGGCCCTTTAGAGCCATATCCAATCAAGACTGATGATCTTTTTGCCCTGATTTTCTGTGTTATTTGGATAAAATAATGGGTTATGAGAAATGGATAATGGGTCATGACTCCTCGTAGTTCATGTCCATTAGCAGGTCTTGACTCCTTGAATTTCGTAACGGGTTCCTTCCACATTTTTGTAACCGTTTGTGGGTTATAAAAATATGGTTAGGGTTGGGGTTACAGATATATGATACACACAGAATTTAAAGGATATGTGATTGTGTTTTCTCTATCCCTACTGCTCTCTCTCTCTCTCTCTCTCTCTCTCTCTCTCTCTCTCTCTCTCTCTCTCTCTCCTGAGTTTTCTCGAAAAGGAGTTTTCTGCACAACGGTTCAGAGATGTTGTCTTTGAAGGACGATCTGTCAGAATGCACCGATCCTGATCATCGAGGCTATTGTATCCGGAAGGAAGGACGCCGAACCCTATTTGCACTATATGTGGAGGCGAATCTTCTCTAAGGGGAGTACTTTCATACACCTTAGCCTATTACATAATATTAACATGCTTTGGTTGTTTTTATTATGTTCTAAGCAACTGTTTGTTGTTTTGCCTTTGTCTGGATTTTGGTATATTACGAAACTCAACATGTTTGCTCCCTGTTCATGTTTTGATCAACTGTCTATCATGATTTCCATGTTGTTTTGTATCCTATTTTATATCATGTTGTTGATTGTGAAACAATACGATCTGAAATCTTATCCAACAGTCTTAGAGAAGATTCTAAGCATGTTGATTGCATCTGGGTTTATACTGAAAGTGGACATATCCGATATGCCTAAAAAAAATTGTCGGACAAAATTTCAAGTGTTGGCAATAACGTATGAAAATCTGGTTCACTACGATAGGTATGTTATCTGTTTTGGAACTTGTCTGCCCTTTAATTTCTGAAACTGACACTGATCCTGCTGTGGTTAATGCGGCTGTAGAGTGGAAAGAGAAGGACAATATATGTCATGGTTGCATACTGTTGGCTTTGTCCAACACGTTGTTCGACGTATATTGTTCCTCGTCTACCACTGCTACAACTCTATGGGATGAACTTGACAAAAAGTACACTACCGAAGACCAAGGTCGTGAGAAGTACTCGGTTGCCAAGTTTTTTAAATATCAGATGGTAGAGGGCAAGTCGGTCACTAAACAGGCACACGAGTTTCTGTTGTTGCTCCACAGTTTGGCTGAGGCTGATATGAAACTTTTTAAGAAGTTTCAAGTTATGACCATCGTGGAGAAATTTCCTAAGTCTTGAGTAGACTTTGGTATGTCTCTCAAGCACCGTAGAGAAAAGATCTCCTTAGATGATCTTATGGTAGCTATAGCCATTGAAGAAAAGCATAGGGGTCATAAACAAGTTGTGATGCCAACTGAACAACCTAAAGTGAACATGATGACCAGATCTTTTAAAGGCAATGGACAAAAACCAAAATCTGCAATGAAAAACCAATTTAAACCTAAGGCCAAAATCCATAAAAAGGCAAAGAACAAACAGTGTTGGAACTGTAGGTAGGTTGGGCACTGGGCTAAGGAATGTCCTTCCAAGAAGGCCAAGGCTCATGGGACTACAGATGGAATGCCTCAAGTCAATATAGTGACTAAGATCGTTGGGACCAGTATTGGGTATGTTTCTGCATAAATCTATCATGTTTATGAGCCAACTGAGTGGCTAGTTGACGTTGTGGCTAATGTGCATGTTTGTGCTAATAAGTCTGTCTTTGTGTCATACCAGGCTGTTGTAGACAGAACCGTGACTATGGGCAATTCAACGACTGTAAAGGTGTTAGGGATTGGACCCGTTGATCTAAAGTTTCCTTCAGGACGAGTTCTATCTCTAGACAGAGTGCACCATGTCCTGTAGTTAGAGGGAACATTTTAAGTGGTTCATGTCTAGTTAGAGAGAGTTATGAATTTAACTTTAAATGTAATAAAGTTGTTTTTTTACATTCTGGGACCTTTATTGACAAGGGGTATTTAGATGATGGTTTGTTTAAACTTCAAGTTGAACATATTTACAGTAATAAATTAGAGAATGATGTTTCTTTTGATTCATTGTCTAATGTTGCGTATAATATAGAATCATCTGATTTATGGCATAATAGATTGAGTCATGTGAATTTTAATTTTGTAAAACGCATGATAAACTTAAAGATTTTTCCTAAGCATTCCATAGATAAAACTAAAAAATGTGAAATTTGTGTGCAAGCAAAACAATGTAGGAAAACATTCCATACAATTGTTAGAGATTATGAAATATTGAATTTGGTGCACACATATATCTGCGAATTTAATGAAGTGTTAACCAGAAATTACAAAAAGTATTTTATCACTTTTATAGATGATGACACTAAATATTGTTATGTGTATCTGCTAAAATCAAAAGATGTAGCTTTTGATAAGTTTCTTGTTTTTAAGAATGAAGCAGAAACACAAACTGGTAGAAAACTTAAAAGATTGAGGTCTGATAGAGAGGAAAAATATACCTCTAACAAACTTGATGAATATTGCAAATCTGTTGACATAGTTCATGAGTTTACTGCTCCATATTCTCCTTAATCTAATGGGATTGCAGAAAGGAAGAATAAAACTTTAACATGCATGATAAATGCTCTACTTGGGAGTTCTGGATTACCCACCTATATGTGGGGGGATGCTCTGAATACGACTTGTTATATTCTTAATAGAGTTTCTCAGAAGCATAAGAATAGTAACCCACTTGAACTCTCGAGAAATAAGAAATCTAGCTTGAAATACCTCAAAGTGTGAGGGTGTCTTGCAAAGGTACTTGTCCTAGAGCACAACAGAAAGAAGCTGGGTCCTAAAACCGTAGATGCTGTCTTTTTGGGTTATGTAGAGAACAACTATGCCTACAAGTTCTTGGTAATTAAGTCTCAGATATTTGACATAGATGTAAACTCTATTGTTGAGCTTCAATATGCTACATTCTTTGAGGATGTATTTCCCATGAAAGTTGGTGCACCTAAGAATCTTTTTATTTGGATGTACCTTCAACTTCTGGTTTCATTCTACAACATGTGGAAAAGATGACAAATGTGGGGGTTGAGCCATCTTGTTTCCACTTTAAAACAATTGAGTCTGAGGAAGTGGTTGAACCAAGAAGGAGCAAGAGACCACAGATTACCAAGGATTTGGGAAGTGATTATATCACTTACCTTATCGAGGATGATCCTACCACTTTCTGAGATGCAATGGCTTCACCTGAAGAAAGGCATTTGAAAGAAGCCATAAAAAGTGAAATGAACTCCATTGTTTCTAATGGCACTTGAAAACGGGTTGATCTCTCTCGTGGTAGTTTCACTATTGGGTGCAAGTGGATCTTTAAGAAGAAGTTAAAACCAGATGGATCCATTGATAAATATAATGCGAGACTGGTTTCCAAGAGATTTAAACAAAAGGAGGGAATAAATTATTTTGACACCTATTATCCGGTTACCCGGATGACCATAATTAGGGTGATTATTACACTGGCTTTCATTTATGATCTTTCGGTTCATCAAATGGACGTAAATATTGTTTTTTTACATGACGATCTTGAAGAAGAGATCTATATGGATCAACCCGAGGGTTATGTGGCTCCTGGTAATGAAAATAAAGTTTGTAGACTTGTTAAGTTGTTATATGAACTTAAACATGCCCCTAAACAATGACATGAGAAGTTTGATAATGTTATTTTATCATTTAGTTTTATTGTCAATGAATCTGATAAATGTGTTTATTGCAAAGTTAAAAGTGACACATGTATTATTTTATGCATATATGTATATGATATTCTATTGTTTGGTTCCAATATGAGAATTGTGAATAAGAAGATGTCGTTTCTTAGTAATAAATTTGATATGAAAGATATGGGTATTGCAAATATCATTTTAGGGTTAAAGTTGACTCATTCAGTTGATGGTATAACTATTTTTCAATCTCATTATGTTGAGAAAGTACTTGAGAAATTTGGTTATAACCAAGGAAGATATGTAGCAACTCCATATGACCCTTCTACTCCTCTCTATAAGAATATGATTGGTGTCCCTGTGTCTCAATTAAGGTATTCCCAAATTATTAGAAGTTTGATATATCTTGCAAATTGCATGAGACCAGATATTTCGTTCTCTATGACAAAATTAAGTAGATACACAAGTTGTCCAAATCGCACTCATTGAAAGGCATTGGACAGGGTGCTTAGGTACCTGAAAGGAACTATTTTCTTGAGTTTGCATTATAAAATTTTTTCTGTTGTACTTGAGGGATATAGTGATGCGAGCTGGATAGCCATGAACTCTGAGAGTTATGGCGTAACAGGGTATGTATTTACCTTGGGTGGTGAAGCAGTCGCCTGGAGATCAGTAAAGCTAACCATCTTGTCACAGTCTACTTTTGAAGCTGAGCTTTGTGCTTTAGATGTCACAAGAATGAAAGTTTAATGGTTAAAGGGACTTCTTGTGGAACTTTGTTTAATGAGCAAACTAATTCCTGCCATATCTGTGCATTGTGACAATATGACCACAATTGCAAAGATCAAAAGCATAAAATATAATCAAAAGCATAAAATATAATCAAAAGCAGAATAAAATCTTAAGGGAACTGGTGTCTCAGTTAGTGGTTGATGTAGACTATGTTGGATCCAAAGAGAACACAGCGGATCCATTAACGAAATGACTAGATAAGTCATTAGTCCTGAAATCTAGAGAGATGACGAGATTGAAACCCATCAGTAGTTCATCTACAATAGCAACCCAACCTATCTGAGTGGAGATCTCACAAAGTAGGTTCAATGTGGTTATAACAAACTGTAGGGTGAACTGTATAGCACTTTATTTATGTGATACTAAGTATCTGTGTCTATTCCCCTGATTACTCTAGAAAGGTGTTGTAGCTGCAAGTTAAGGAAGAGTTAAAACTCTGAATGGGTTCAAATCCTTCTTGGTGAGATATTAGCAGTGCATCTTTGGAAAAGCCTACCTATGTGAGTGTGACTGTGTGATCGCAATTTAAGAAATTGGGTTATTCCTGAAGTCACTCATAAAATAGGATTCAGGCACATGACATTTAACCCGCCGCCCCTAAAGATTACAACCAGAACCTTTATCGTGTTGTTCCTAATGGACACTCATACATCAAAGGTTCAAGTTCAAGACTTTAGTTCACTTCGTTCTTTTGGGGGTAAAGTTAGTCAACTAAGATAATTGTTCAAACCAGAAGGTATCATTATTGAAAACATGATATGTCCTGCTGCAGATTACTCCATCTTGCATCTTGGTTTCCTCATGTTTTCATTCTTTTAATTTGTGGGGGAATGTTCGATGTAGGAAAAGGAGAAGAGGGAATTCAAATCTAGAAAACTTTGGAGACCACTTATTTATGGAGTGTGTAAGGACTTTGATGATATGGAATAGTCCCATATTGAAGGATTTCAAGAAAGTTGTGGGCTTTATAACCTACAAGGAGATTCTTACACTTGTTTCAAAGAACAAGGGAGTGGGATGAGTACCACACACGTGCGCGCGCGCGTCCACCCGCCGTGTCGAGCCGAGCTGGGCCGGTTTGGGTTCAAATTTTCTATGTTATTTGGATAAAATAATGGGTTATGAAAAATGAGTAACGGGTCATGACTCCTCGTAGTTCATGTCCGTTAGCGAGTCATGGCTCCTCAGATTCTGTAACGAGTCCCTTCCACATTTTTGTAACCGTTCGTGGGTTATAAAAACGTGGTTAGGGCTGGGGTTGCGAATATATGATACACACAGAATTCAAAGGACATCTGACTATGTGTTTTCTCTCTCCCTGTTGTTGCTCTCTCTCTCGCGCGCGCTTTTCTGAAAAGGGGTTTTTTGCACATCGGTTCAAAGAGGTTGTCTTCGAAGGACGATCCGTCGGAGTGCACCAATCCTGATCATTGAGGTTATTGTATCCTGGAGAAAGGACGTCAGACCCTGTTTGCACTGTATATGAGGACAAATTTTCTCTAAGGAAAGTACTTTCGTACGCCTTAGCCTATTACATAATATTAACATGCTTTGGTTGTTTTTATTGTGTTCTATGCAACTGTTCGTTGTTTTGCCTTTGTCTGAATTTTGGTATGTTGCGGAACTTGACATGTTTGCTCCCTGTTCATGTTTCGATCAACTGTCTATCATGATTTCCATGCTGATTTATATCATGCTATTGATTGTGAAACGATACGATCTGAAATCTGATCCAACAGATTAAAGCCCACATTGGAGGCAGGTGAATCTCGAGTGACCAACTGGTCTGCTAAAGCTCTTCTGCATGCTACCCCAAACAGAGATAAACATTATGGCAACAAGATTGTTTACTTACCCTGAGAATTCTCATAGACATGTTGAGTGTAGAATTGCATTTTCTAGCCCACAAAAATGCTCCCCTCTATGGCTAGGGGTGACCATGGTGTGTCACTTGACATGGGGCAACCATGGTTCGAAACCCACAGGGGGTATCCTTATCCCCCGTCTCAAGGCCAAAGTTGGGTGTATTCCCTAGTGAGCAGGGGACGCCTCAACGGTTTTATTAACCAAAGGCCTACAAGGGGTGGGTTTCCCTTGTCCCAGCTAGGCAAATTGGCAAATTTTGATTTAATAGCCTCACAAAAATAAGTGTGTGATTCCGCACGTGATGCGAATCCAATTCAGGGTTTTGATTTAATAGCTTTATAAACTTTGTTTTACATAAGTTTTATATTGTTTTGGTATTTGGATCCAATTTAAGATCTATATTCAAAGCAAAAAATCATGGTTTTTTACATGAATTTATAATTTGATCCAATATGATACCAATTATAATGTTGAGATATCCAAAATCTTGTTAAAATATGGATAATGGTTTGGTGAATTGAGTTGTACGATTCAAAATGAAGGTATTAAACCCACTATTCATGTGTATCCATGTTGTCCACATAACAAATCTAAGAACAGACAAAAGAAACACAACTTTTATTATCAAGCCATTAAACATTAAATAGAGTATAATTGTATAAAACATATATTATGTATGTTTTGTTCTTTCTCTAATCTTCGACAAGCCTTTAAATAAGTCCCTAAGAGATCGGGCGTCCATAACCCTACTTTTGTTTTATCTTGCACGAAACATGTCATGTTCTCAATGAGAGCTTTTCATCGCAAAAAAAATGTTTGAAAATAAGAGACTAGTTTACAAACTTTTAACCTTAATTATTGTTCAAATATTAAAATTCTGAGACAAATTTTTTTTATAAGTATAAGTACATCAATTTTTATAATGCAAAAACGATTTTAAAAAATGGTTAATACTTTAAGCGAGGTTACACTAAAGATAACAATCAAATCAATATGTACATGATATACATATTTCAAACCATGTATAATATAAGACTAAAATATGAAGAGTTTTAATTTTATTTCAAATCAAAGTATAAAAATAATAGTTTAGTCTCTACATGATCAAGTATTTAAAACAAAAAGATCATGTCTATCAAGATCGCAAGGTAAGAGTGGACCTTCGAGGATGCAACTCAACCAGTCCTTCGCTCCAACTACTAAAGATACTTTACCTGCATTACTTATCCTCCATAAAACGAGGTCAGACTCGCTAAAGTCTGGTAAAGCAACTCAAACTCAAACTTAAAGAAAACATATAAAGCATTTAAAGGTAAAGACATGATATATTATTCATCAATCGTCAAGTGATAGACAAGAGAACAATGTCCTATGAGTTATTCATTTCAAGCATTCGAACATAAAATATTTCATCACTTAATATTTTATTCAACCTTAACATACATAATAGAGCATAATTTATATGCATTCATGTCATATAAATCATCGCATAAAAAAAACTATACATATATATAAAATATATTTAGATCATTGCATCATTTTCATATATATTCATAATTCTTATAAACAATAAGTCAAATCACATTTGATCATTACGACATGAAACACACACATATAACTTCTAAGTAATTTAGTTAGATATTCATGATACACATCAATTATGATACATAGGTGTGATATATGTACTCAGACAATCACAATGCAATCATTTGCAATAAAACTATATAGATGTGATGCATCATTCACCTAATAATTTAAAAGTAGTCATTTGTAGGCGTGAAGTGTCAATCACCTATACGCTAACATAAACATCACAATCATAACCTCATATCAAAATCTAAAATCAATAAAGATCAAATTCTCACATCTGAGTTCAGTATATAATTCAGTTACAATAAAAAAGTCAAATCTATAGATTCATAATTGGCTATCTCAATAAACTCAGAAGATCATCACAATTCATCATAACATTTTATTTAATCATATAAATATTCACAAGATTTATGCCAGATCATCAGGTCTGGAAAATGTACAACCTCACAAGGAGTTACAACCCTAGGTGGATGGTCTGTCTGGTCTTGAACAATGCACTTCCTCATAGGAATATATCGTCCTTGCAGGCTACTCATTCTTGGACTATGTACTTCCTTATAGAGACTTACCGCTTTAGCCGGATTACCTGATCTGGTCATGCACACCCTCACAAAGAATCATTTAGGAACAGTTCCTCAACCGATACCATATCCAGTGAAAACTATTGTGATACATGTATCAATACAATTGATCAATCTCAGGGTCGATAGCTACCACCACGGGTACAAGTATGTGTTCAATCAATATGCATCACACCATACATCACTTCATGTGATACTTAAATCATAAAATCACATATTTAACCAATAAGGTTCCATGGACCATAGTTCACTATTGAACTTAAACATTTATCGCATGCATTCATAATTTCATATCATATGACATTTAAATAATATCATACATAAACATGTTATCCTATGCATCATATCATCATCACAAGAAATATTTCATTTCGTAAATTGAACCTCGAAGCATGCATAAAGAAAACATGAGTTTTATGCATGCATACGTGAACATGCACATCGTGAACATGCACATTTCATAATACAATGTAACTAAACCTCAATATATGTAACTCCTACGCAGTTTGAGTTATTCACATAGGATTCAAGTCATATATGCATTGTTAAACTACATGAATCAATATGCAAAGCATGCATTTCATGCATAATGTGTCTCACACATAGTATATATATACATATATTAATAGTATTCACACAAATCATGGTTCATTTATAAGAGCACAAGACGTATCAACCCATGCATAACTGTATTTACATAATCCTATTATGAACATGATTCAATCGCTCATGCTTTCATGCATGATTACATAATTATTATTTTATACTCGCTTTCACTATGGTCATGCCAAACACATCAATTTATGTAATATTCATTCACATAAATGCATGCTCAAACATGTACCTGCAACAAGCATACTTCATATTTTGCTATTTAAAATCATGACAAGCATAATCTTCGAATAATGATAAGAAAATAACTTCTATTATCATACATTCAAATAATGATCAACATGATCTTCAAATTACAATCACAACAATCCTAAATATCCATAACTAAGTGGTGCGTGTAGGAAAGTGTTGCATACAATAAAAATAAATTTATTGAGTAATGCATTTGCACAACATACTTACCACGGGCATTTACCCAATTTGCATTTCGCATTGCATTGCATTTAATGCATATTGACTTATAGCTGTTTTGATACTTAGCGTAAGTATCACATTTTTTAGTATATCCTGCATTAAGTATATCCATAACTAAGTGGTGTGTGTAGGAAAGCATTGCATATAATAAAAATAAACTTATTGGGTGATGCATTTACACAACGTACTTACCACGGGCATTTACCCGATTTGCATTTCACATTGCATTGCATTCAATGCACATTGACTTCTATTTGTTTTGATACTTAGCGTAAGTATCACATTTCTAGTACATCTTGCACTCAAATTAGTTAAACATATAGGCAACCATTGCACCCTTAGATATCCACAACTATGTCCGGTGTGCGCGCATAACTTGTATTTGCAATTCAATGAAGTATTTAACACAACAACATCATGCTTACACAATTAGTGCCTATGTATGTTTTGTAAAAGTTTAGTTAATAAAACTTTAATAATGTAAAGAATAACAAATCGAAACCCAAAAGACTGAAGGGTTTTGAAATCCGCAAGCACCACTCAAGCAACGATGCACTGAACCCTTGGTGCATAGTCGAAAATACCAAAAGCTCTAAAAATATGAAATCTTCAAAAATCCAGAAAGATAGAGTGAACCACCAATAAATATTAACTGCTAAGTAAAAATCACTATATACACCAACATCTTCATCTCACAAAATTTGGTTACTACAAAATATAGATTAAATATCTTAAATAGTACTTTTGATTAAAATGATCAAAATGCCCCTGGTTAAAAATTAAGATTTTTAATTTGCTAAATTCATCTAGTAAATTTCAAAATTCAATGGTATCACACTAATATTTTGCAAAACTCTTAAAAAATATTTTTGATTAGAAGTAATACAATTAATTGTTAAATATTTGAAATAGTTTTAAAAATACCAATTTTATCTTGTTAGTTAGAACTGAGTAATTGAGGATTTAAACAATAATAAATAAAATTTAAATGATAAAAATATATTTAAAAATCAAAATGAAGATAAAATAATTTTTTATCAATAATATTTAAAAGTTTAAAGGTTTTACATTCTACCTTTCTTAAAAGAATTTTTGTTTTCAATTTTTTTTGGGTAAAGTTTTATTTTGTTGACTACTTTATTTATAAACATATTTTTATTAAAATATTATTAAAAAATAATACAAACTATTTAAATATTAAAATCATATTAATATTAATATGTGCCAGTGTCCGTATTAGTTTGTCGTGTTGCAAAGGAAATGCAGCAATGACGTGACCTCGTGACGTAGCCACCTACATATGGCCATATTTTTGCCGGGCTTAGCTAATAAGTCTACAGTATTAATAAGGTCACGGTCAAGAGTTGGACCTGTAAATCAAGTTCTGTCGTGCCATACTGCCAACTGTACAAAGTAAGGGTAACTCTGGAACTAACGTCACAGATGGAAGTAATATCATATTTTATGATGGAATTGTGTAAAAGCTGACAAAAAAGATGTGATTTTCAAAATGTCGTCGAATTTGAAACCAAAGTGTTTTTGTCATCATCATCAATAGGGGTGTCAACGGGTCGGGTTTGGTTCAGACTCAGATAGAACCAAACTTAGATCAGATTTTAGGGTATGGTATCCGGTCCAAACCCAGGTTTAATCGGGTCTACTATAAAAAAAACATACCTAGACTTGATAAGAACTGCATAAACCAAACACGGACGATACCTGGTAAAACCATATTTTTATCATTTTTACATTAAAAATTTGCGGGTCTTAATAAGAACTCGTTTCAGGTCCATGTCTGCCATAAAATTTCACAATTTATACCCAGGTCCATGTATTAACCGTACCTTTGGGTCCGAACCCTATAGGGTCGGGTCTGGTAATCCAGGCCCGTTGACATGCATTGTCCCAACTACATGGACTCAACTTTAGGAGTCTTATTTTTTATTTTCTGCCTATCTAGAGCCCGTTTGCATGCCCAGACAATTTATCCCCCGATAAATGTCATTTATCTAGGGACCAAAAAATCCTGGATCACAAGGTTTTGACTATCTATTCTTATTTTTGGGATAAAATGTCCCTCAAAACAGGGATAATTTATACTGTGTTTGCATCCGATGCGAGGCAGACAGGGCTAAGCTGTTTTCAAGAGAAATAATCCTTAGGGAGTATTCCAAAACATTGCACGAGGAAATGAAGTCGGTAACTGCGATGTCACATTTGAAGTAGGGCAGTCAATAGGTCAGCATTGTATCCGGTATCCAATTCGAATTGAACCTGAATTTTTGGGTATGGGCATAAAAATTGCCGGATCATCCTGAACCTGACCCAAGTAATATGCGGTCTGGGTTTTGGGCTGTGATTTTTTGCTGGATATTCGACCTGTCAGGGCTTTTTTACTGGACATCCGACCTGACTCAAGTGTTTTATATGTATTTTAATTAAAGTAAGCTTCTACAATGATACGGGTCCGGGTTTGAGATTTCATTTTTTGACTCGGCAAAACCCGAATCTAACAATTTGTTATTTGGGCAGGTTGGGGTACACCTTGATGGGTCAGACACCTGACCTGTTGACAATCTTAATTTGGACACCATGCACAAGAGGATGGCTTTAGCAACTCCATCCTCGACACCACACCAAAACTATATTTTAGCAACACATGAAAATGATGTTTCCATGTAAATGCCAGGCTTCCAAACAGAGCGTTGGGTCGGGTTTTGGCATTACCATATCAGACTTAATCGGGTATGGCCTAATTGGATTCGGTTTAGTGTTGGCGTTTGGATGGAATTTGATAAAACCAAACACGGAAGTTATTTGCTTAAAACCCAACATTTACGCTTAATCGGGTTCCAAATTTTGTCGGATTCAGGTTCGGATTTGAATGCAAAAACGCACATCCGATTATTTATCTGCTCCTAAGTTTCATACCAAACCCATGTAAACAGGTTCAGTTCGGTTCGGTCGGGTACCAGACCCAAACCCGTTCTGTTTACATCCCACCCGTGTTTGATAATCTAGCAATGACTTATCTCACAAATCACAATAATATCGCGGGATTTGAAAATATCGGCGTTATTTACGACCCGACCACCAAACGGGAAAATTAAAAAACCAGAGGACTTATGCATAATTTCCGAATACAAGTTAAGTGTATAAAGATCTCACACTCAGCCCTCCGCCGAAGCCTTCACTCCTCGTTCACTCTCTCAGAACGTTTGTTCTTTGTTTCAAGTTTGCGAGGGAAAGAGCATTTCCCTCCACCGCCTCAGAAGGTGAGAGAGAAGGGAGAAAGGAGAAATTAGGGCGCCGGGCGTTTCCTCCACGCAGAGCGAGACTGGAGATGGCTTCCGACGCCGACATGAGCGGCTGGTCCGATCTCCTCCACTCCTCCACCAAGCTTCTCGAGCAAGCCACTCCTTCTTCTCAGTTCCCTCCCTTGCAGGTCTTCCGTCTAATTCTTCCTTTTCTTCGTCGCCTTCGACTCGGTTCCTATGGTTTTCTTTCTTGTATTCGAAGGAGTATCGCGTTCTTCTCATGTCTGTGCGTCGGATTTCTCTTTACAGAGGAATTTGGATCAGTTAGAGGCACTCTCGAAGAAGCTCAGGGCGAAAACACTGCGGACGGAGGCTCCCAGCCAGTCGATTGCCGCGACGAGGTAGGGCTTGTGATAATTTTCTATGTATATCTTTTCTTTGATGGCTATTTCTCTGTTCTCCTATGTGTCGTTGAATAGTTTTAGAATTAGGGCTTGCGTTTGATGTATCTCGTTTTTCGCTTATATGCTATAATGATCATTGATATGCGGCAGGATTTCACTGTTAGTCATCAGTCCGGCTTCCCTCCACCTTATGTTAGGGAATTGTTTCTCATTAAAATTGTTGTCCTTATTTCATGTAAGGCAAAACTGATGCTCTATCTTGCGCATTTGATCAAAGATTTATTAAACTTCCCCCCGCTGGATGTTCATTTTGCAACAATAATAATGAGAAGCGCTGTCCGTGCTAGAGTTGGCGTGGTAGTTGTTGGTTAGAGGCCGATTAAAAACTGTCAATTGAACTGGATGGCCTTTTGGTGATACGTCTTTGTTGCTTAAGTTATCTGATCCAAATTTTGTTGTTTGGAGGTCAATTGCAAAGTTCCAATTGAACTCAATGGCCGTTTGGTAACATGGCTTCGTTGTTTAAGTTATCATCTGATTTGAAGTTCCACATTGTTTATTCCTTTTATCCTTTTTTTCCCCGGTTCTGCAGGTTATTAGCTCGTGAAGGAATAAATGCAGAGCAACTTGCCCGTGACTTGAAGGCTTTTGAGATAAAGGTAGTCAGTAGTCATGACCATTCGTCTTAGTCGTCTTCCACCATCTGTGTATATCTGTTGAGTAGAATCGAATGCTTGCGTTGTCTTTTTGTTTTTGTTTGAAGTTTTTTGCATGTGATGTCCAATTGGAATCACAAAGTGTTACATAGAATGCAATATCTGAAATTTGAACATTGTTAGTTAATGACATCTTTCTCTCGTTGAAAACTGTGTGTGTTGGATTTTTGGTAGAACTAAACCTAATCGAAAAGGACCCAATTTCATATAGGATGCTTCTACTGTAGACCCTACTTATGCTCTGTTCTTATTTTCCCTAGCTTAAAATGTTACCAATGCTAAGTGCTTCTAATTGTCACTGGGCATGTTCTGGTTATGTCTTGTAGAGTTGACGTTTTCTTTTTTCATTTATGACAGACAACATTTGAAGATGTTTTTCCTTCAGAGGCAACAACTGTGGAGGAGTACTTGCAACAGGTTGGTTTCTATCTTAAGATGGAAATTATCAGCGTAACAGGTCCCAGGACTGCAAACCTTACTTTATTAATTTTCAATCATTCAATTAGCCTAGTATGTGAGCCTTGTTTTATTACTTATTCATTTTATTAAGGTTAACCGTGTAGAAGCTTGTTTAGTTTCAAGGTTCAGGTGTTTCTAGGTGACTTATTTTAGGTTTTGTTGTCTGGAATATATCCATATTTACCACATTGGTACCTTGTATCTGCAGAACATGCAGATTTCTGATTGGATTTTGGGAGTGAAACAGCTACCTTTGTTAATAAATTAAAAACTGATGTTCTACATGATACAAATGCAAAAACCGTAAATGATTCCTTTTTTTCCAACTAAATTGAGCCCTTGTTGATTACAATGAGACCCTGACGAATAATTTTATGAGGCCTTGATGATTGGTTCAGCATGAAGACAGTTAATTTGATATTTGAAAATGTTATCACTTTTTTCAAAATCTGATCATACAATATTCTTTTCAATTTGCAATGGGCATGTTGAGAACACAATGGAAGTGGCCTATTTGAAACTAGTAGCGTGTTCATTTTTGTGTGTTCAAGCATGTAAAGAAGAATTACTCTAAATGCGTTTCAGAGTTTTAGCTTAAAATAAGTTTAGGAAAAGTTTCATTGGTAAAAAAAGATGGTGATAGAAAAAGGAACTAGTAAGGGACTGGATCAAGCCTGACCTCCGTTTATAGGTTTAGAACATTTAAGACAAAGTTAGTAGTGGGGCCAGTATGTCCTAGCATGCCACACCTCAAAATCAGCGGGATGAAGACAAAGATGGTTGACATTTTGGCAAGATAGGTGATACAACTTTAGTATGGCAATAGATGGCTGTCGTAACTTGTCTTCAATATCACTTACTCTGTCAGCCAATCATTAATGTATTGACATAATTGAATAGTTTTCGAACATTCTGATTGCAATGGAAATGCTTTGCTATTGAAATCTGGTATTTCTATGACGCTACTCCTTCATTTTCTTGTTTCTGTAATTTGTTTCTTTTCCTGCAAACTTTTATATTTAGCATATACAGGCTTGTGCTATGTATAAAATTTGGTATTAGTCCTTTTTGTCATTTTACTTCTGGTTAGTCAATAGCCTAGTGATATAGAAATATGTTAAAATTTGATTAACTGACAGTATTGTATTCGAATTGATTATGTGTCTGGCTCTTGTCAGGTTCATGAAATGGCAATGATCTCAGCTGTACAGGAAGCCCAAAAGGATAACTTAAGATGCTTCAACGATTACATGATGCAAGTTTTAGAGGTCCGTGACTTATCAATTATCATAGGATTTGCTAATATCATTTTGCATTCATTGATAAGTGATACTGATGATTTGTGAATTTGTACAATTAACATGTTTGGCTGCTGCTAAAACTTTTGTATGATAATATTATCGAAAAATGACCATACTGTTTGGCAAAAATGACACGTTTGTTGAAAGACTTTGAAATTTAAGAAATCTGTCTACTGTTCAAAATCACAAATACTGTTATTTTTAGGACCTCTTTAGCCTTCATACCTATCGTTTTCGGTGCAATTTTTCTTTATATGCGAATTTCCTCCGTCTCCACTGGAAACGCCTTAGCTGCCGCCATTGCTGGTGGCCGTTGCCTCAACCGACACTTAATCTCCATTACCCTGTCAAAAACCAGTCTGATGGATCCTCTGGTGGTGCAGCTATGGCGAATTCCGCTGCGACTGAAGGAGCCACCACTTGGTGACGGAGGATGGCTTGGGTTTTCTGATGGAAACTCGAACCTTGAAACCTCACAAATGTTAAAATGAAAACTGTAATATATATATATATATATATTATTTAATATTATTATATTTTCTTTTATTATTTTTCTTTATTTTCTTTTTTAGCATCTAGTTCAATAGAAACTAGATATTTGATCCAGTCAAGTTCCTGTTGGAACTTGACTGTGCAAATAGCTGTTGGACTATAGTCCAACAACTATAATAAATGTTGTTGGACTATAGTCCAACAACTATAATAATAAATGTTGTTGGACTGTAGTCCAACAACTATATTAAGAGACGTTGGAATCCAACGTCTCTTTTGGAGAGCTCAAAATGAGCTCTCCTCTCTTCCACTTTTTTGTATATATAGGGGTGAACCCCTTCAATGTAAACTATAATGCTTCTTAAGCATTTTGTTCATGAATAAAGTATTATTTATTTTTCAAGTGTTCTTCCCTTTGTACCCTTTCAAGGGTCATGCTTGTAGTGTCTCCAATAGACACTTGTTTGTGAGTTATTTGTGCATTTGTTGAAGACCACCATTTCATTACATGGTATCAAAGCTACGAAATCCTTAGATCTTGAAGTGCTTCTGCCTCGATTTTCGTGCCACATTTACAAAAGGTGTTTCATCACCTTGTTCTTGGCTCAAGAAGATTTGTTTGAAGAAAGGCGAACTTGTGCTACAAAAATTTTTGGTTTTGTATCCTCTCTTATTCCTTTGTCTACTCTTTTTCTTTTCTTTTTATTTTTCTCTCTCTCTCCTCCTATTTATTCCTCTCTTACCCTTGTAAAAGATGGATGACAATGATAAGATCACCATCATTCCTATGAAGCTAAATGATACTAACTATGTAATGTGGGCTTTGATTATGAAGCACCACATTTGGGGAAAAGGTTTATGGGGTATAGTGGATGGTTCCGATTTGGAACCTAAACTATCTCTTACCAAGAAAGAGGGTGATAAAGAGGTTCCTCTAACGGAAGAAGAGAAGAGTAAGGCGTTAGCCACTTATGAAAAGAAATGGAAAGAATGGAGGATAGGGCATGCAAAAATTATGTCATGGCTCATCAATAGCATAGACATTAAAAAATGCTCTAGTCTAGCTAAGTTTGAGCATGCCGATAAGGCTTCGGAATACCTCAAAAACATGTATTCCCTTAAAGATATTGCACATGTATGCAATTTAGAAGATAAAGTTCGGACAATGACTCAAAAAGATAAAACGATTCGAGAATATTATAATGAGTTGTCCGAACTTTGGGAAGAGTTGGCTCTTCTTGAGCCCAAATGGCATTGTGCCGAAGACATCGAGCTTCGCCAAAAGCAACTCGATATGGAACATTTCTATCAATTTGTGAATGGTCTAAGGCCGGAGTTTGAATCCACCAAATCGGCCCTTTTACATCGTGGAAAAATTCCTTCTACTGTTGATACTATAGAAGAGCTCACTATGGAGGAAAATAGACTTAGAAAAAGTACTCCAAAAGTTGATGATGACTCCGTTTTAGCTGTATCTAGACCGGGGAATCATACTCGTACTTACAAGCCGCCTCATTTTGGAAGGCAAAACGACGACTTTGATAAAAGAAAAGTTATTTGTCATCATTGTCATGAACCGGGGCACTATAGGCCTCAATGTCCAAAGTTAAAAAGAAGAGAAGAAAAAAGAGTTGCATCTGTTGAATCTGAGTCAAAAGATCAAGATGCACCTGTGTCTATGGCTCAATTGATGGAAATCCTTCAACCTCTTCTCAAAGGGGTATCCTCCTCAACCGAAGCCTCAACTGGAGCGGCAATTGCATCTTTCTCCGGTCCAGGTAACTTTCCTTGACTTTTAGATTCTGGTGCTTCTTTTCATATGACCCCAAATGTTAATAGTCTATCCGAATGTCTTAAAAATAACTCAAGTGTGTCAAAGGTTTTTACAGCCGATGACACATCTCTTGAAGTAAAAGGAATAGGATGTTTTAAAAATCTTCAAAAATCCAAAAGATTTTTTATCTCAGAAGTTAGATATATCCCTAAACTTAATTTGAATCTCTTATCTGTCTCGCAAATATCTGATTATGGATGTAATATCTCCTTCTCTTCTCATGGTTGTTGGGTACAGGATTGCCAGTCAGGGAAGCTGATTGGGGAAGGTCATAGAGAAGGAGGACTTTATTACATGGACTTTTTGGAATCACCCAAGAATGCATTTTGTTATAATATTCAGAAATTAGAATTGGATTTATGGTACAAAAGGCTTGGCCATCCTCATATGTCTAAAATTCAATATTTTCCAAGTTTGAAAAAATTGTGTAATTCTGAAAAATTTTCTTGTAAAGACTGCATTCTTGGCAAAATGAAAAGGTTACCATTTCTTAGTAGAACTTTTGTTTCCTCACGACCACTTGAGTTAATACATTCGGATGTTTGGGGCCCCGCACCAGTTATTTCCAAAGGTGGTTATACATATTATGTCATTTTTGTTGATGACTTTTCTAGACATACTTGGATTTATTTTCTTAAACATAAATCTGATGTCTTTGCTAACTTCCAAATATTTCATAAAATGGTTAAAAATAAGTTTCAAAATGATATTTCTGTTTTTCGCACTAATTCAGGGGGAGAATTTATGTCCAACGAATTCAAAGACTATCTCAATTTACATGGTATTACACATCAAAGATCATGTCCACACACTCCACAACAGAATGGCCTAGCCGAACGCAAACATCAGCACATTATGAAAACTACTAGGACATTGCTAATTGCAAATCAAGTTCCAAAAAGTTTTTGGGCCGAAACGGTCTTAACTGCCACCTACTTCATTAATAGGATGCCATCTTCCTCATTAAAGAATACAACTCCAATAGAAAAGCTTGTTAATTTAACTCCAGATTATTCTAGATTAAGAGTCTTTGGATGCAAATGTTTTGTTTTCACCAACAGAAATGAAAAACTCTCTCCTCGTGCAATCCCATGTGCCTTTTTAGGATATGCTGATAATCAAAAAGGCTACAGGTGTTTTGATTTTCAAAATGACAAATTATGTGTCAAGAAATGTATCTTTTTTGGAAAAAGAAAGCTTCTTTGAATTCGAAAAATCCAAGGATGTCACTGAATACTCGTTTTTAATTGATCAAACTTCAAAATCCAATGAATGTGATGTTGGATGTGACCTTGACAATGATCAAAGTCCTATTGTTGTTGAAAATGATGATAATGAAGAGCAAATCCATAGGGATGTTAGTCTACAATATTCAAGACGTAGAGAGCAAAATCTTCCATGTGCATTACAAAAATACTCTGAAGTCTCACCTAGAAGAACGTCTAGAATCTCTAAACCTCCAGAAAAATTTGTGTCTTATGAATCTTTTTCACCCACGTATAGGGCCGCCATTACATTAATACAATCATATGTTGAACCATCATCCTATTCTCAAGCAAAAAATCATATAGAATGGATAGAAGCCATGAAAATAGAATTGGATGCACTAGAAAAGGCCAATACTTGGACGATACAAGATATCCCTTCGGGTAAGAAACCTATAGGTTGTAGGTGTGGGTATACAAAGTCAAAACCAAAAGTGATGGGACCCTGGAAAGATATAAGACCCGTTTAGTAGTAAAAGGATATGCCCAAGAGTATGGTATCGATTATGAAGAAACATTTGCTCCTGTGGCCCGTATGACCACTGTTAGAACTTTAATAGCCTTGGCCTCCATTAGAACATGGCCTATCTTTCAATTAGATGTCAAAAATGCTTTCCTGAATGGGAATCTCGTTGAAGAAGTATACATGGAAGCCCCACCTGGTATTAGTATCCCTAAGGGTAAAGCTCTTCGTCTAGAAAAAACTCTTTATGGTCTTAAACAGGCTCCAAAAGCCTGGTATGACCGATTTAGTCATGTTATGCTTGATATTGGTTTTCAACCTTGTTTAACTGACACTGCTTTGTTTGTTAAGAAATCTGATGCAGGCATCATTATTTTTCTTCTCTATGTGGACGATATGATCATCACCGGAGGCGACAAACAAGGAGTTGCAAATATCAAATCTCTTCTTAAAACTCACTTTGAAATGACTGACTTAGGTTTATTAAGATATTTTTTAGGCATTGAAGTTGCTTATTCCCCTCGGGGGTATTTGATATCTCAATCTAAATTTGCTCTTGATATCGTTTTCAGGTCTGAAATTACAGATGATAAGAAAGTAGACATTCCAGAAGTTGTCAATGTTAAAATGAAAATTGATGATGGAGAACTTCTTGATGATCCTACTCCTTATAGACAGCTTGTTGGAGCTCTTTCTTATCTTTCCATTACTAGGCCAGATATAACTCATGCGATTCATACAGTCAGTCAGTTTCAGCATGCTCCCACCTCCGTGCACATGGGAGCGATTTTGCGTATTATTAGATACTTAAAATCCTCTCTTTCACGAGGACTCTTCTTATCTGCTTCATCTTCATTAAATTTAATTGCATATACTGATGCTGACTGAGGAGGTGATCCCAATAATAGACACTCAACTATTGGTTTTTGTGTGTTCCTAGGTGAAACCTTAATTTCGTGGAGGTGCAAGAAGCAGCAGAAAGTCTCTCTTTCCTCCACCGAAGCTGAATACAGAGCCATGACAACCATCACTATGGAGGTTGTTTGGCTCAGACGATTGCTAGCGGATATGGGAGCTAAAGCAACGCAAGCTTCAAAGATGTGCTGTGATAACAAAAGTGCGATCTACATTGCAAGCAACCAGACATTTCATGAGCGCACTAAACACATTGAGATGGACTGTCACTATGTCAAAGAGGAATACTTACATGGAACCATTGATCTGCCATATGTTACATCAGAATATCAATTAGCAGACTTCTTCACCAAGCCTCTCGCTGCTCCCAAAGTTCACTTCCTCTTAGACAAACTTTCGCTTATTGTACCGTAAGTTTGAGGGGAAGTGTTAAAATGTAAATTGTAATATATATATATTATTTAATATTATTATATTTTCTTTTATTATTTTCTTTTATTATTTTTCTTTATTTTCTTTTTTAGCATCTAGTTCAATAGAAACTAGATATGGAACTTGACTGTGCAAATAGCTGTTGGACTATAGTCCAACAACTATAATAAATGTTGTTGGATTATAGTCCAACTGCTATAATAATAAATGTTGTTGGACTGTAGTCCAACAGTTATATTAAGAGACGTTGGAATCCAACGTCTCTTTTGGAGAGCTCAAAATGAGCTCTCCTCTCTCTTCCACTTTTTTGTATATATAGGGGTGCACCCCTTCAATGTAAACTACAATGTTTCTTAAGCATTTTGTTCATGAATAAAGTATTATTTATTTTTCAAGTGTTCTTCCTTTTATACCCTTTCAAGGGTCATGCTTGTAGTGTCTCCAATAGACACTTGTTTGTGAGTTATTTGTGCATTTGTTGAAGACCACCATTTCATTACAACAAATATCTGAGTTACCGCGCATTAAAAATTTACTAAATCTGCATAAAATAAGTGCAAGCAAACTTTTTTTTAAACTTGAACTGACAAATATTGCAAATACTTGAGTTACCTTGCATAAAAAATTTACAAAATTTACATAAAATTAGTGTGAGAGAATTTTATTTTAAACTCTCGAGCATCCAAACATCGCAAATACCTGAGTTACTTTGCATAAAAAATTCTTAAATTTGCATAAAAAATTTGTGAAATTTCTTTTAAACTCGAACCGACAAACTGTGCAAATACCTGAGTTATTTCACATAAAAAATGTAATAACATCGTATAAAAAATTTGCAAAATTTCTTTCAAACTCGAACATCCAAACTGCACAAATACCTGAGTTCATATAAAAAATTAAAAAATGTTCATAAAAAAACTACAAAATTTCTTTTAAACTTGAACCTCCAAACCTCTTAAATAGTTGAGTTATTGCGCATAAAATTTTTATTAAATTTGCATAAAATATGTGTGAGCGAACTTTCTTTTAAACTCGAATCTCTAAACATCGCAAATACCTGACTTCACATAAAATATATAGGCAATTCGCATAAAAAGTATGCAAACCGTTTTTTAAACTCTAACCGACTCTTGGGCTCCTCCGTGTTATATAAATAGTAACGACCAAGACATCATATATTCTAGGGCTCACATTCTAGCGCTATTCTTGCATAATCTAGTGCTTTCTTTGTGTTTCTCAAAATAATCCAGCAGCTATTTTCAGCGTTCTGACAACCTTTTTTTGGCGTTATGGCGATTGAGAACACGTCATCCTTCAACTATTATACCGTGAAGTATGTGAATGTCTTGAAACTTGGAGAGAGAGGGGCCCCACCATCACCGTTTTTTGCTTCAACAGTGGCCAAAACAGAGGTTTTTAAACGTTTACCACAAAAAATGCAAGTTGAAATTTTTGTCACTTCGTAAGAAGTAGCCGCAAACATCAACCAAAAAAATGGATGGAGGGCTTGTTGTCACAATGATGTCTCCTATTTTCGAAGCATCTAAGGAGGGGGAGGTGGACTCAGCGAAGGAGCATTTGTTTAAGTTATGCGCTCACTCGGATGCTGGAGATGCAACTGAGCTGCCTTCTCCTCTTGTTGAGAATGTGGATGATAGAAGAGTCGAGGATGAACCTCACCCATGGGAGGACCAAGTTGCACAACGGTTGGATGCTTATTAGCCAGGGTTGAGGTAGTTGTGCAATGGGAGAACGCTTTTTAATAAAGGGAGAAGGTAGCTCAACAAGAGCTAGAGACATCGCAGCAAGGGGCGGATGTCGAGAAGAAAGTTCAAGCTCTGAGGATTTCCTCGAAGAGGGGAAGAAGGTTCGATGCTTCTGGACAGGAGCCACAAGCCGATGACAACCGCATGCACTACTTCTATTGGTTCCAAGCACGACAATGGTTTCAAGCTCTCCCGTAGGATATGAAGGAAATGCTTGATGGTATGTGTTTCTGAAGTTTCTTCAAGATCTCAGCATGGAAGATCAGTCACCCCTTCTTGCCTCTTAGAGGTTGTGGTGAAGTTTTGGGATCCAAAAACAAACACCTTTTGATTTGGAGATATGGAGATAGCCATCACGTTTGAAGACGTGACACGAATCACCAGATTTAATTGTCATGGGGTGCCAGTGAGTGGTCAGCGGTGGAAAAAATCACAAGCAGTTGGCTACCATAGTTTTGGGAGTGACAGATGGTGCCTTCGAACAAGAAAGACTGAAGTTAGCATGGTTGCGAAATTACCATGACCCTATAGTGGTGAGTTGGATAAAGGACAAACTATCGTGTGTTGGAGGGAAAGCCGGTAGCATTTAGGAGAAGGATCTGAGAGCATTCTTGCTCTACTTCGGCACATGCCTATTTATTGACAGCGATGAGAAGTCGATCTATAGTTCTTATGTTAATCTGGTGGCAATCTTGGATCGCGTCGACGAATACACATGGAGGGCAACTGCTCTTGCATACCTTTATGCCTCTTTGGATAGCATGAAGGCCAAAAAATTTAACTTGACCGACATATTGATCTTGTTGGAGGTAGTTACTCCTTCATTGTATTTAAACTATTGATTTAAGCTAAAATATTAGTTATATAGTTTTATTTTGTATTTTTATGTAATGTATTGTGTTGCTATGTGTTAATCCTTGTATGAATCATTGTAAGTTTGGTTATGGGAGTACATACTTTTTGGAAGGCCTCAAGTTATCCATGAGTTTTCACATCTCACAATATGGAAACAAATTATCAACAAAGATGCACCTCGTCGAAGAAAGTCTTGTCATCGTATGGGATGTGACCAGTACTTCAAGAAATTGCAAATGCTGACTAGGGCAGATGTAAGTATAATTTTTTTGTTAAAATGTTATACATGTTTTTAAGTAATGCAATATAGGATTAACCATGAATGAAAGTTCATTATGTAGGTAAAGTGGTGGCCCCTATGAAGATGCGGGTGAGGAGGAGGAGGACCAAAATGTTGTTGTGCAAGCAAAAGTTATGGCGAGGAAGGACATTTGGTTGCACAACATGAATGAAATGGAGCACCAAATGGTTAATAAAGTGGCCTGACAATTTGGCTATGTTCAACAACGAACCGATCGCCCTGGTGCAGTTAGTAAAATTGTCTCGATGACAAGGATAAGTCAAAGGATTGCCCCATTATTTTCCAATTGGAACTTGCAAACTGCTGTGAGGGCAACCACAACATCTGCTTGTCCTCTATGGTAGTTGCCAGTGTTGATGAAGACGTAGCTTCTCATCATAATAAAGACAATCCCTTCGAAAGGAGAGTTGAGGAGGAGTGTGGCCAAAAGCACAAAAAAATGCAAGTGGAGCAGATACTTAGTTGACTCTTTGCTGGCAGTGATCAGGCAATTGAAGGATACACTTGTTGTAAAGGAAGCCGAAATTAGTGTGCTCAAGGAAACACTTGCTGCAGTGTCTTCGGCCATTATACAACATCAAGTTGCGATCATAGAAAACTACATTAAGGTGGACGAGTAGCTACAAGCACGACTGAGGGATCTAGGGCAGTGATTTTTGTTTTTGATTATTTTATAAACCATTAAAATAAAGTTGTAAATACTTGAGTTACCTCGCATAAAAATATAATTTCTCATAAAAAATCTGCAGAATTTTTTTAAAATTCGAATCGACAAACCTTGCAAATACTTGAGTTACCTCGCATAAACAATTTATGAAATTCACATAAAATAGGTGCGAGAGAACTTTCTTTTAAACTATTGAACCTCCAAACATCGCAAATTCATGAGTTATTTCACATAAAAAAGTTCTTAAATTAACATAAAAGATTTATGATTTTTTTTTTAAACTTGAACTGACAAACTACACAAATACCTGAGTTATTTCGCATAAAAAAATGTAATAACATCGTATAAAAAATTTGTGATTTCTTTTTTCAAACTCGAACTTTTAAACTGCGCATACACCTGAGTTATTTCTCATAAAAAATGTAATAACTTCACATAAAAAATCTGCGATTTTTTTAAAACTCGAACCGACAAACCTCGCAAATACTTGAGTTACCTCGTATAAAAAATTTATGAAATTTGCATAAAATAAGTGTGAGCAAATTTTCTTTTAAACTCGAACCTCCAATTATCTCAAATATCTGAGTTACTATTGTGAAAATATCTCAAAAAATGAGATAAAGTGTGCGATAAGCACAACACCACCAATGTGCACAAATGCACAAAAACACTTAGAACAAATGTACACAAAGGTACAATAAAGAAACTCAAATGCACAAAGGCATACAAAATATAAAGAATTTTATTGAGAAGAATGGAGAACAAAAGCTCCAAGAAGTGAAGTTTACAAAGGGAGAACTCCCCTATTTATAAGAGGGAAAAGGAGCCTTGGAGGGGCTCCACTAGCTGTTGGAGCCCCTCCAACGGTTAGAATTCTAACCGTTGGAGAGGCTCAACATCTAGTGTTGAGCCCTCCAAGGTTGACTTTGAGTCAACAAAGAAATAAAGAAAAAAAAGACAAAAAAGGGAAAAGAAAAAAGAAAAGAAGAAAAGTAAAAAAAGGAAAAAGAATTACAGCATATTCATAATTATGAATATGCTTAAAATGGAGAGAAATGACTAAAATACCCTTTCGGGTTTTACAAGAAAAAAGAAACATATATATATATATATATATAGATACATATACATATATACGTGATGTATATATGTATATGTATCTCTCTTTATATATATGTAAATATTTACATAAAGAGAGATACATTTTAACACCCTCCCTCAAACTTAGGGCACAATGACCGAAAGTTTGCTAATGAGAAAGTTGAATCTTGGAGAGCAAAGCGCCTTGGTGAAGAAATCTGCCTACTGATATTCTGACGTCACATAAGGAAGATCGATGACTTTTTGTAGATATGCCTCACAGACATAATGACAGTCCATCTCAATATGCTTTGTCCGCTCATGAAACGTGTGGTTCTTGGCAATATAGATTGCACTCTTATTATCACAACATAACTTTGTGGGTTCTTGAATTGGAATCCCCATGTCTTGCAGCAACTGATGAATCCAGACAATCTCCATAGTTGTAGATGCCATGGCTCGATATTCTGCTTCGGTGGATGATAGAGACACCTTCTGTTGTTTCTTACATCTCCATGAGATCAGGGATTCACCTAAAAAAATGCAAAAGCCTGTAGTGGAGTGACGATTATTTGGGTCACCTCCCCAATCAGAGTCAGTATATGCAATCAAATTTAACTCAGAAGATGAGGAAAGGAAAACTCCCTTGTTTAAAGTTCCCTTTATGTATCTGACAACTCGGAGAACGGCACTCATATGAACGGATGTAGGAGCATGCTGAAATTGGCTTGCAGTATGCACGGCATGAGAGATGTCCGGTCTTGTGATGCTAAGATACATTAGAGATCCCACAAGTTGTCGGTAGGGGGTAGGATCCTCCAAAGGTTTCCCATCATCGATCTTCATTTTTGATCCCACAATTTCTGGGGTCTCACAGATTTTATCATCAGTAATACCTGATCTGTCAAGAATCTCACAGGCAAGTTTAGTTTGAGACAAAAAATAGCCTCTATGAGAGTAGGCTACCTCGATACCAAGAAAGTAAGTCAGATACCCCAGGTCTGACATTTCAAACCTTTCTTTTAAAGTGGTTTTAATGTTTCTGATGCCCTTTATGTCACTACCTGTTATCAACATATCATCAACATACAACAGTAAAATCACAATTCCTGCATCAGACTTTTTGACGAGCAGAGCAATGTCAGTGTAGCATGAGGAAAAACCATTTTGAACCATCACATCATTAAATCAATCATACCAAGCCTTAGGGGCTTGTTTTAAACCATAAAGCGCTTTTTGCAAACGAAGGACTTTCCCCTTTGGTACATTCATACCAGGGGGAGCATCCATGTAAACTTCTTCATTAAGGTCCCCATTTAGAAATGCATTTTTAACATCCATTTGGTAAATATTTCATTTTTTAATAGATGCAATGGTGATCAAACACCTTACAGTAACCATTCGTGCAACAGGAGCAAAGGTTTCTTCGTAATCGATGCCGTATTCTTGACTATATCCTTTTGCGACAAGACGAGCTTTATATCTTTCGAGAGTGCCATCACTCTTGGTTTTGACTTTAAAAACCCATCTACACCCTATTGTTTTCTTTCCTTCTGGAAGACATTGAAAAACCCACGTTTTGGCTTTGTTGAGGGCTCTAAGTTCGTTGTCCATGGCATCCCTCCATTCTATCATTTCCTTAGCTTCTTTAAAATTTCTAGGTTCTTGATATGAGTGAATGGCACTAAGACATGCCCTATGCTTTGGAGAAAAAGACTCAGGATATAAATCTAGAAGGATTTTTCCTAGATCTTTCAGTTCTTCGA
The DNA here is from genome assembly GCF_984573655.1 of Nuphar pumila. Classification (NCBI taxonomy): domain Eukaryota; kingdom Viridiplantae; phylum Streptophyta; class Magnoliopsida; order Nymphaeales; family Nymphaeaceae; genus Nuphar; species Nuphar pumila. The sequence continues at coordinate 132,273,137 of NC_143251.1, forward strand.
GAGTTGTTGGAAGATTCACTAAGATCACTATATTTCTCTATTGCACTCCTAAAAGTGTTTTTATCTCTATGAGTATAGGTAATTGGTTCATTTATCATTTCTTCTTCATCATGAATGGTTTGAGGAATACTTTCACTTATATCCTCATTTTCATTTAATTCATCATTGCTAAAAAAATCTTCATTTCTAGATAATAGTTCAAACAAAAAAGAATAATCGGCATTATCTTCATGGGTTTTGTGTTCTTCAAAACCACTTATGTTTTCTAAAAAGGTTACATTTCTTGAAACATATAGTTTGTCATTCTTAATATCATAACACCTAAAACCTTTTTGGGTTTCCGAATATCCTAAAAACGCACAAGGAATAACTTTGGGAGATAATTTATCATTCTTATCGTTGAGAACAAAACATTTACAACAAAAAATTCTTAACCTATTGTAATCGGATTCTTTTTTATACAAGATTTCATATGGAGATATTTGATTCAAGTTTTTGGATGGAAGTCGGTTGATGAGATAAACCGATGCAAGAGCCGCTTCGGCCCAAAATCTTTTTGGATTTTTTTGAGAAATTAGCAAAGTTCTTGTAGTTTCAATTATGTGTCTATGTTTTCGTTCGACCAACCCATTTTGTTGGGGAGTTTTGGGACAAGACCTTTGATGAACAATCCCATTATTTTCAATATAACTTTTGAAATCATTTGAGAGATATTCTCCCCCGGAATCAGTTCTAAGAATTTGTAATTTACTATGGAATTGATTTTGTATTAACTTGTGAAAAACCTTAAAAGTAGAGAAAACCTCATGTTTATGTTTGAGGAAGTATATCCAACTATACCTTGAGAAATCATTCACATAAATAACATAATACGAAAATCCTCCCTTAGACACAACGGGTGCCGGTCCCCAAACATCCGAGTGCACAATTTCGAAAGGCTTAGTTGAAAACATAGTTCTTTGTCCAAAAGGTAAGCTTCTCATTTTACCAAGAATACAATCATTACAATTGAAATTGTCTTTACATAAGGTTTTAGCAAAATGTAAATACGAAAGCTTGACAATATTTGGATGTCTAAGGTGTTTATGCCAAACATTTATATCCTTATGTTGGACAACATTACAAAAAGAGGTTTTTGGAATTTGAAGAAATTCCATGAGATAAAGATCTCCCTTCCTAGAGCCTTCTCCAATCAACTTCCCGGACCGGCGATCCTGTATCCAACATTTATTTGATGAGAATTTGATATCACACCCATGATCCGATAGTTGAGAGACGAAAAACAAATTTAAATTTAGTTTTGGTATAAGTCTAACTTTAGGAATAGAAAAACCTTGTCTTTCAAAATCACCAATTCCTTTTATTTCAAGAGAAGCTCCATCCGCGGTAGAGACAAAAGAAGGTGACAAATTTTTTGAGTATTTAGAAAGTGCAAAAACATTTGGAGTCATATGAAAGGATGCACCCGAGTCTAAGAGCCAAAGAGTCTTACCGGGAGGAGAGAAAGTGGTCATGGCGGCTCCGGAAACGGATCCCTTGAGGAGTGGTTGAAGAGCTTCCATGATTTGATTGAGTGTCAAAGTAGCATGGTTGGAAGTTGATGGACCTTCCTTCTTGGTAGATTGAAAAGTAGTAGACATAGCCACCATCTTCTTCCATTTAGGGCATACCGGTTTAATGTGACCCGATTCTTTGCAAAAATGGCATATGATCTTACTATAATCTCTTCTTCCATAATGCCCACCATTTTCTCTTCCTCCTTGATTTTTGTTAAAATGAGGGGGTTTATAGGTTTTAACATTATTCCCCGGTCTTGAGACGGCATAAGCACCCTCATCCTCATCTTTAGAGGGAACGACCAACACACTTAGATTGGTTTTATTCATTCCCAATCTAGTTTCTTCTCCACTTAATTTGGTAAGCACATCTTCCAATGGAGGAGAAGAGAAAGAAGACAAGAGGGAGGATCTAGTTTGTTCAAACTCGGGTCTAAGCCCATTTAAAAAGTTAAAGAAATGATCCTCTTCTAATTGTTTAGCTCTCAATTCAATAGCCTCACCACTCCATTTATGTTCTTGGAGGGCAAGTTCATCCCAAATAGTGGATAACTCGGCGAAATACTCTCTAACGGACATTTCTCCTTGTTGAAGGGTTAAAGCCTTCTTTTGGAGATAGTATTTATGGGACAAATCTCTTGAAGTATACATTCTTTCAAGATATTCCCATACTTGATATGCCTTTTTGAACTTTAGAATGTTGGCATTAATTTTGGTCTCAACCGAAGAGAAGAACCATGAGAGTATTTTGTAATTTTTCATTTCCCATTCTTCATGCTTCTTATTGTAATCTTCAAAAGCCTTTTCTCTTTCTTCTCCCTCAAGAACCTTGATCTCCCCTCTCTCAAGGGTAGTAATTTTTGGTTCGGGTTCGGGAATAGTTCCTTGAACATATCCCCAAAGACCCTTTCCTTTTATATGGGCCTCCATATTCCCGGCCCATACATGATAATTCGTTCCATTCAATTTGAAGCCAAGAGAGAAGTGAGAATCCTTTTCGCCCATTAGAGATGATACAAAGAGAAATAAATGAGTACCACAATGCGAAATGAGTCCCATCTTGATGTAGGAAGCTTCTAAAATATAGGATGAAGAGCCGAATCTTCACTCCAACCACCACAACTTAATGGCACGCTTTACGAGGTACTCCAACGAAGAGAAAAAAAGCACGATCTTCTTTTCCTTTAAGCCTAGCTCTGATACCATGTGAAAATATCTCAGAAAATGAGATAAAGTGTGCGATAAGCACAACACCACCAATGTGTACAAATGCACAAGAACACTTAGAACAAATGTACACAAAGGTACAATAAAGAAACTCAAATGCACAAAGGCATACAAAATATAAAGAATTTTATTGAGAAGAATGGAGAACAAAAGCTACAAGAAGTGAAGTTTACAAAGGGGGAACTCCCCTATTTATAAGAGGGAAAAGGAGCCTTGGAGGGGCTCCACTAGCTGTTGGAGCCCCTCCAACGGTTAGAATTCTAACCGTTGGAGAGGCTCAACAGCTAGTGTTGAGCCCTCCAAGGTTGACTTTGAGTCAACAAAGAAATAAAGAAAAAAAAAGACAAAAAAGGGAAAAGAAAAAAGAAAAGAAGCAAAGTAAAAAAAGGAAAAAGAATTACAGCATATTCATAATTATGAATATGCTTAAAATGGAGAGAAATGACTAAAATACCCTTTCGGGTTTTACAAGAAAAAAGAAACATATATATTTACATATATATATATATAGATAGATACATATACATATATACGTGATGTATATATGTATATGTATCTCTCTTTATATATATATATATGTAAATATTTACATAAAGAGAGATACATTTTAACAACTATGCATAAAAAATGTAATAATGTCGCATAAAAAATCTGTGATTTTTTTTTCAAAATTGAACCTCCAAACTGCGCAAACACCTGAGTTACTTTGCATAAAAAATGTTATAACCTTGCGCAAAAAATCTATGATTTTTTTAAACTCGATCCAACAAACCTCGCAAATAATTGAGTTACCTCGCATAAAAAATTTACAATCAGTGTTCTTAAAACCACACCTCGCCTTGAGCTGAGACCCTTTGCCCCTCAAGGCACCATGCTAAGGCGTGAAGAAAAAAGTTTTAAAGAAAGTTCTCTCGCACTTATTTTATGCGAATTTCATAAATTGTTTATGCGAGGTAACTTAATTATTTGGGTAAGAAGAACTGTTTGTTGATATTAAACTAATGTTTGGATATATTTGTTTCAATTCATGTTCTTCATGCACAATTATTTTTTGGATGAACTGTTTATTATATCTTTCGAAAAATATAAACAATGCCTAGTTTTCATGGTAGTGGATTTGTTTTTTTTTCCTATTTATTCAATTATTCTTATTCTCTTGTTTAACTGTACTTTAATCATTTTCAACTCGATTTGACTCAGTAAAAGATCCAACTATATAAGCTAATATGGGTTATTGCAAGCATATAAGTTCAACTCCAAGGTATCATGATCCATGGGTTAAACTCGACCCAACTCTTGTGTCAGGTATGAATCATGTATGTAACAACCCCAACTCCTTCCCCTTTTAAAGTGCAATTTTTTTTTATGCAGAAACCTTCCAAAGGATCTGGGGTCCTCACAATTTCACTTTTCATTGGATAGCCCATCACCACAAATGTACTGACAATCACCATCCATGAGTAACACCAACCCTTTATTTATAAACTGAAGTAAATTGTTATTACCATGCTTTATACAACTACAGAGTACAAGAACTGAAGATAACAATGGAGCCAAGAACAAAAAAATAAAACCACTCTGCCACTGCCGAAACTGTCTAACCCAAATTGTGACCCTCGTCCATCCTCAGTGAACAACCCATACCTCACTGCTCACCATTTCCTGTAAAACCAACGAAGTAGAGGGGTCAGAACAAAAATTCTGGGCAATGCTATTTCAAGGAAATTAGGTGAGACAAAGAACATGAATAAGATTTCATATGTTGATTTGAGTGAGTGCATATACAACAAATATGCCAAATCTGACCATGCATATATGTGACAAATTGTGTATACTCACAACTAAAGAACAGTAAGACAGTAACACATAGCAATAACAAAACCTTTCAACATGCTTTTTAAGAAATGAATTGCATACCTTTACCATATCATGAACTAGAGATCATTTCAAATTATGCATGACCTAGTGCAAAGAAGGAAAATGCATGACTTCCTTATTATCTTACCTTTAAGTTTGATTTTTCTTTCCATATGCATGCCCTTATTTAATACATACATCTTTAGGTTTCTCTTTTTAATTTCCATCGCCCGCGGATACACCAAACAGGTAAAAATCCCCGAGGTCAAGTAGGTTATCAGGGTAGCTTAGCACATAATTGGTATTTTATTACTGGGTTCCAACATAGCCCTCGACCGAGTCACCCTCGAAACATTAGACCTTCACATCTAATGTCGGGGATACAAGGGACACCCCACGCCCACAAGTGCCACTTCCTTGGTACCAAACAAACTCACAGCTGTGACCAACACACCACTCCCGGGTAAAGTGACAGACTCTCCCTAAAACCGTGGCCAAGAGAAAGAACCTCTATATCGGGTTCTGAGGACCAAATTTGCGCACACAAAGTTTTTGGATCCTCACAGCCTCCCTAGGACTGAAATTCTAAGATCTCCATTCTCGAGATTGAAGACCCCAGATCAAAAGTTACACTGTTCTTTATTATGTTTTTATTAAATTCAGTTCTTTAAGTTTGCAACACCCTATGCAAAAGTGAAGTGAAAAGCTCGCATACACCCTTGCGAGAACTCGTATGGGACTCCCGCCCACGAGTACCATATGAACAATGTAGTAGTAGTGTGCCATACCATCTTACGTTGTGTAAGTGATGCAGTCAATGTGGAAACAAAACCAACTTTCTTAACAAAGTGCATGAGTTATCACACCCATATGCATGTACCATCCATGTACAAGTGTTTCCATGACACCACCTACCGCTTATGCATTCATCCATCATTCATAAATTCATGAGAACAATCCATGCATGATATCACATTTTAAACCCACATTGATCCATATATGCACATGAGGACGTTAACCAATGCATGCCTTCATGCAACATTCCACATGTTCAACAAACATTCATGATTAACACGAACATCAATATTCTAATCATGCTCACATTTAAGTATCATGAAATGCAAGGTTATCATTCATCCATTCACCGACAATTATGTAAATCCCAGCACCTACTAGGAGGAGTGGTCGGGCTTGCCAATCCCGAGCCTTTTGTCCTACTGTCTAAATAGTCCATACTACTTAGACTGCTGGCTGGACTAGCTAGAATGGATCATCCAACACATCCACCGATCATGTTAAACTGCACACACCTTCATAAAAAGAGAGAAAAGAAACAAACAGTCTTTTCACCTACGGCTGATGGTCTATACAACAAAAGAAATACACCACTAGCAGCCGATTATGAAGGAACAGTAACATCATTAGGAATAATGCTGATAATGGCAACCATAGGTATTCAGGGAATGTATCCAACGAGTCAGGCTGCTGTTATGCCTACTACAATATTTGTGCAGCCCCTGCACCTACCCCTTCTTTTTTTTTTTCTACAATATGATACACAGATTGAAACAACAAACACAATCTTCCATTGGTTCTCTGATTTCAAGGATTCAATATTTAAGTTCAGAAACAACAAGATTTCATGCATGTAGCAATAACAAGATTCAATCCCACAAACACGTTTTCTTTTTCAGGTAAATAGCAAGAATCAAGATCTAAATCCACACGCAAGATCATCGAGTTTTCCTGATTTTAAATTACCATTTCCACGTTATATTAAAAAACAAACAATTTCAGATAAACCAGAGAAATATCATGGTATGTATACCAAAATCTACTACTAATCAGGGTACAAGAGTTCAAAAAAATCTCCAATTCAAAACACCCCATACTCACCCAGCCGATGTTCATCGATTTCCAGCTAGAGAACCCCCAAATCCGGGGTATTCCAAGCAAGAAACTAGGGCTTCCGTGACCGGTTGTCTACACCCTTCACTGATCCCATGTTGGCCTAACTTGGGAACCTTAGGGTTTAGGGTTGGACCGACATCGTTTCCCAACGAAGATCGCTACCCCTACACCCCTTTCCCCCTGATTTCTTGAAAAACACGAGTAATAACCTAAAATCCTATTCCCGTGACCTCTCTCTTCTCAAACCCTCATACAAGATCGAACCCATGTTCGATCCCTCACCCATATCCAAGAATAGCCGTACCTTTTTACAATGATTTTCCGGTGTCTGGAGGCTGCCGTCGCGAAGAGATGCAGACTAATGGCGTTCCCCCCCTACTGCCGTGAAGGGAGACACTCGCAAGACCCTCTACAGGTGTGGATGGCCGAAGCTCTGCTGTTGATGGGCTCCTTCCTCCAATGTGCGCACCAATCGTGAGAGGGAGGGAGATTGAGTGGGAGAAAATAAAAGCCTGACTGAGGGGATCCCCCCCCCTTTTATGCCGAGCTCCGCCTTCCCTCCTCCTTCCGAGAAACGAGGGGTTGGTTACGTTCTGCGTAACCCCCCTTTCACCCTCTCGAGTTCTTGAATGCAAGAATCGTGCTTAAGGCACGATTCTTGTTCTCATTTATTTTAAGACTCGTACTCGGGTTCGGGTCCAAACCTCGCGACCCGCAATACCCAATCCAGCATATGCATGGATCTGGGTCTTCCTGAACTAACGGATCCTCAGTTGGATCCTTGCGGGTCCAACTGTGGGTCCGACCCTAAGTCCAAAGACTTTTTTTTCTAATACTTAATTATTTACTCACTTAAAAATGATTATTATAAGCATAGTTTAACACTCATTTATTGATTCCTTCACGGATCCGGATATCGGGTCCTAGATCCAATTCAATTAAATATACTTATTTCTTCCGGGTATTACAATGTATGTTTCCACTTAGCTTTTGACTCAACCTTAAGTCCATATGCATTCAGTTCCATTTAAGATCCAATACAGATTCCAATTGGTTTGAGTTGTGCCTATTTCAGCTCAGATCAGAAAAATATGAAGTCACCTCTTCTTGGATCCTCATGGTTTGGACAAATATTATTTTTGGTGACAAATTCCTTTGACCCAATCGGATCCAAGCTATGTCACAGGGACTCGGCCAACTAGTTGCCGCACCTGTGTTGACGCGACGCGGGTGCGGCACCCGGTCGCACCCAGGGTCATTTATGTCTAACTTTTGGACTTTTTATATATATAATTTTTTATATTTTTGCCGCACCCTCGCATCCCCGCACCCAAGTTTTTTGAAAGTGCCACACCCCCGCACCCGCACCCATGTGACATAGGATCCAAGCTAGATACGATAATTTCAATGTGCATTTATAGTGGCTTGGTGGCTGTTGCAAAACATCTGTGCCAATGGCACTAGCAGTACTTGGGGAGTGAGGGGCAATTCCGTTAGTAATTGGCTCTAATTTTGACCTATATCTGCACATTGCTTTCTGAAGCTTTTACTTATCGCTAGTTCCGATAATGTCTTCTTTGTGTCTGCTCACGTTTGTTTCATCACTCCCTTTTTTTTATTCCCCCAGAACTTGGTTATGTAGTCTGGGAGGCTGGAAAAAGAGTTATTTCTTTTTGGGATCACTGTTTTCAACTATCTCTTGAGTTGTTGCTACGTTGTTGGTAAATGCAAATCATTTTCATGCATATCATAGGAAAGGCACATTGCATTTCTTACCGAATCTTCTATTTCTGTTAACTCTATCTTGAAACAGGATGATTGGCAAAAAGAAAAGAGAGATTTTTTGCAGAGTTTGAACCGCATATCTACGATGCCAAGGACAAACAGTGCTGCTTTAGCAGGCAGTGTTACTCGTCCAAGTCAGATGCCATCAACAGCTTCTAAACCACAGGTTTCTGTTGGTCAATCGGGTATGGAACTGATGCCTTTGTCTGACAAGAACATTCTCGAGAAAAAGGCTTATGTTTATTCAGATGTTGTGAAGAATCTCAATGATGCAAGAGAGCGTGGTTTACCTTTCAATGTAAGGCCAAAAACTAAAAGTTTATTTAGTGTAAAAAATTGTTATTTGTGGGGCTGATTGTTTTAAGTCTGCCACACTGTTGTTGTCTGAGCTTCTGCATGTTTATCTTTTTCCTTTCCTCTTCTGTGTGGTTGCTGGTCAGCATAAGTTGCTTTCTTTACTTATCTTTTTACATTTCCCACACGGAGGATGTACGACTTAAGTTTGCTGCTTTGCTTTTATTTTGTGAATTTCTTCACTGACGTTAATGTGGTGGTGAAATTTCTGCATTGTGTTGTAGATTTGAACTGCACCTCTGATTTCCTTGATTATGTGTTTTTTTATGTTAGACTGCTACAACATTTAAGAATGCTTACAAAGGACTGAATCTTGATTCCTCTGGCACTAAGTCCGTCAGTATGCAGAAGATATGGCATCTGATTCAGGTAGCATTTGAATTCAGTTTGCACATCAAGAATAGTAATGGATGTTACTGGTATTCTAAATATATGGCAATGCTAGTGCTGTAAGTTGGTAGAAATGATTTTGAGGATGAAACATTATGAATATCAACATTCTGAATATCGAGATAATGTTGAAAACATAGGAAAATGTCTTGGGAAAATTTCATCATATACATTTATTATTGTACCTTTCCAAATGTTTGATGCTGTTTTTCAAATGAATTGAGGAAGATCACTCTGCGTAATAAGAATTCAATTTTCAGATTTGCTTTTTGCCTACTTTATCTGAGCCTTGTAGTAAAAGGAAAAATATCCTGAGAGATTGCCTCCCTGATATATTGCCAGGACTGATAATGGCGACTATGTCATTAAGACACTGCTTGACCATTCTAACACACCAAATACTCTCATGGATTTGCTCATTTAAATTTAATTGTCCTCTTTGTGAGTTAATCTGATGCCCAGTTTACCCTATCCGGATGGGAGCATCCAGTGAGTTTTGATGTTACCTCAGATTATCCAACCTTAGATTCATTGTTTTAAAAAAAAATTGGGTTACTGATATCAGAATGACAAGTTAACAACTCATCAAACCTTCCTTACACACTCCCTCTTCCCCCATCTTACAATTCCACTGCAGTTCCCTTGTTTCTATTTATTGTACCTTTTAAGAGCAAATCACTTCTTGAAAGGATTTCTTCAATTAAATGTGAAAGTTTATATGTGCACACATTGCATATTCATTGCACATTTGTGCGTACTTATGCATGTTGTCTTAGCATAACTTCCATTTTGATGGTAGCTTGCTTAATTCAGACTTTGTTAGGTGAGAATGCTGCTAGGCCTCATGAAGTTTCCAGAAAAATGTCTCTGGTTATAGGTGCAAGGCGACACCTAGAATGGGGGCACGAGAAATATATCCTAGACATGATTCAAAGTCATCCTGCTCAGGTACCATTTTTTTAAGGAAAAATTAGTGTTCTTGATTCAAAATGGATGTGAATTGCTCCTTTCTTGTTGTTTATGTTAATTGTCAATTGTTGCAAACAGACTGAGGTGAACAATACATTTTCTTCTACAACATACAATGTTCAGAAACTTAAAAAATAAAAAAAATATTGCAAAAAAGTAGAGATCCTTGGCTAAGCTGCTAGGTTTTGTGTTGTTTTGCATCAACCATCTGGATTGTGTCAATTCTATTGCAGGCTGCTCTTGGTGGGGCAGTGGGAAATTTACAAAGAGTGCGGGCTTTTCTCAGGGTTTGTTTGCTTTTACCTTATCATCTATTAGTGGTTATCCCTGTCACAGCTTTCTTAATTTACAAGTGTAATTATGTTTGCAGATACGATTAAGGGATTATGGCATGCTAGATTTTGATGCAGGTGATGCACGTAGGCAACCTCCTGTGGATACAACCTGGCAACAGGTCTGTGCTATTTTTGTTTATGATATTTAAAATTTTGACTCCTTCAATGTAAACTTCCAGTTTGCTTATTTATATTCGTGGTGTTTACTTGAATTGTGGGATCTTGTCAAACCAATTTTAAAACTCTTTGCATTAATGTACTTTTGAGCAGATCTTTGATTTCCTTATTAGTAATCATTGCTAGTTTTCTAAGTTAGGAGTACTTTGCTTGAAACTTCAAATGTGTGAACATTCAAATTTGTTTCAGTACTGTGGTCACTTGTGGAAATAGCAGTCAAAATCCACAATTTTGCAAACATTATGGCTAGATCGTTGCTCTCTGGCAAGTTTTGAATTTTAGCTCTTTTTTTTAAATTAACTTTGTATATGGTGCTTTGGAGAATGTTTCAGCTTACTTTTGCTTGAATAGTATTTTCTTTTGTCACTTTTGTTGTTGTGATCCACAGTTCAATTATGGGAACATATTGGTTGGACTTCCCTTGGTTCTACTAGATTGCTATCCATAGTTGGATTAGGAGTGGGATTTTATGGTTGCCATGGTGACTTGGTCTTTCTTCCCCATTTCTTGTATATAGCAGCAAATATAAGACAAACATGAGAAAGCACAATGGTCATTAGAAAAACAAATATTAAGCTGAATACTTTATAAAATAATTGAAAAAATGTGGAAATGAGAAAGAACATTTTAATGATATGTTGAAAAACTATACAAGTCCTCATGCTATCTTTATAAGAAAAAAGGCAAAAAATTATCTATTTCTTGAAGAGAGGGGGAGTAGGGAACTCTCATTTGGTAATAAGAAAATGTGCTCTCTTTCTCTCTCTTCATTGGGATGATCAGTTCCTACCAAATAAAAGGATGGTTGTCTATTGGTAAAGAGAAATATGTAATGGAATGGCTTTTGCAAAGTTGATTTTCTGTTGGAAATTCAGTGGAACTTCCAACAACTTGGCATAAAAGAATGAAAAGAAGGTTCACTCCTATGTCACATAGGTAATGGTGTGGGGATGGGGTACAAAGGGTTCGGACTCTGTACAAAAATCTCTAAAAAAAAACTGCATACATACAAACTAGGGTTGCTGGAAACTCCACTTACATGTGGGAAACTCATTTACTAGGAAACCGTTTTCGAAACTGGAAACCCATGCATTTCTGAAACTTGTGGGAAACTTCTAAAATAACATGGAAAAGCCATTTCACATCACACGAGAAACCTGCTTACATTATATAGGAAACTCGTTTCCTTACATTTTTCGTATTTTTTATACAAGTTTTTCTTAAATAAGATTTTTTTTTCAATGAAAAGTTGAGATATATGTGTTATTTAAAATTTTAATTACTTATTTTAGTTGTAATCAATGTAATCTTATATTTTATAAAAAATATTAATCCTTAATATTTATCATAATTTTAGTAAAAAAGTGAAGTTTATGTAAACTTATAATACTCTTCTTCCATATTGTTGAGATTTGCCCTTTTGCTACACTATACACACACACACACACACACACACACACACACACACACACACACACACACACACATATATATATATATATATCACGTTTCTCATTTCACATAAGCTTTAGAAAGTCTTGTTTCCCAACACGTTTCTCGTTTCCGTTTCCCTTCCTGGCAACCTTGATTACAAACACACACAACTGGACAATTGTTCTACATCTTACAAAATCTTTTACTTATGAAGTTATAGACTGTTGATCATGAACTGAAAAACTAAAACATGTCAGACATATATTTAACTAGCAATTTAATCAACAAATATATAGTTAACATAGGGCACTTTTGAACCTGCAAGTTGATCACAAGTTAGCAAGAGTCATAAAATGGATTAATTTGTTGGTTTAGATTCAAAACTTAGTTGACCTGTACCTGGAAGTACCCAGAACCGGCAACCGTGTTGACATGGCATGACGCACATACAGGGGTTTGGTAGAAATACCCATGTTACATAGCTTTACTCCTAGACATTGCTGCGAAATTTGTTTCTTCATCAATGATTGAAGGATTGATTCTCTAGTTATCAAAAGGTAGAATATCATATGCTTTAGAATAGGTCCAACCATTAAGATATGTCATGTTGCATCATAAATTGAAGGGATCGACCATCCCTTGGAAAAGAAATTTTATTGTTAGTAGAGGGACATTCTGTTACTATTACATTGGGAAGAAGAAAATGCTATTTAAAGAAGGAACTTTTCTATACAAGTTCCTTGGTCCAAGAATGTTTCAAGAAAAAAGTCCTAGGCTAGAAACATGCAAAAAACTTTTCTACAGGGATCCTGTAGCTTTCTGAAAATTTGCGTGGACTGTTGAACTGTGTATGCTTTGTCAAGGTTAAACATTCTTAGGATCATCATTTGCTGTCTTGGTGCTGGACATTCTTTCCTCTGATCACCATTCTTCATTGAGACCTGCTTAACTTTTCTTTGAATTACTGTTGTAGCTGAAACTTGTGCATCTCTCTCTCTCTCTCTATATATATATATATATAATATGTATGCATATGTGCGTGTGTGAAGTACACCAGAAAGTGGAAATATCTCTTTTTGTATTGATAATAGAAATGCAATCACCATACCAACTAATCTTGTGCAACAATGGTAAAATGAAGCACATTGAATTAGATCAACATTTTTGTTTGTGAGCATGTTGAAAGTAAACTACAAGCATTAAGAATGGAGAAAATCGAGTGGTTGATCTATTTGCTAAAGCTCTCACCATAGCTGGACAATGGACATTGGTATTTAAAAGCAAACTGGTTTTCTAAAATCCTTCTACAGTTTCAAGGGTGTGTGTTAGTAATTGAAGAATGGTTGATGTCAAGGACAGTAATATCATTTCAGCTGTTATAACTTATCTGTTTATTATATGTTATACATGGGTATTTTGCCCATACAAAAACATTGGTGAAGTTACTTCAGGATGTTCCCACTCTTAGAACATGGTTGGCTGTCCTTTTGTAGACTGCAATATTGTTCTCTCTTCTTCCTCCTCCTCCTCTCTCCTTTGCTTCTTCTTGATACTGACATGCAAGGTAGTGGAGGCCTCTTACTTTCTCTAAGCCTTTCAGCAAACAGATCACAGCATAGCTGCACCTGAACAATTTCAAAACAATATGCAAGTGATGAAATTGAGTAAATTTTGATGGAAATAAAAGTACTTGAATAAAGAGTAAAAGGAGTAAAGGCCCATCTTGATGACATGGCCATGGGGAAGTCTATGTTAGTAACAAGATAGTGAAAATCAGATCCCAAGTCCATTTTTTCAGAAAGATGAACAACAAAGTCTGAGCTATCAACATTGCCAATTGCTTGCATATTCTGTAAGAAAATCTTGATTGATCAGGAATTTTTCCAGTTTCAGTGAATTTGGAAGCAAAGGGTGAAAAAAAAAAACAAATCATGGAAATCATTCAGCATCTTCCCATTTACTTGATTCAGTGAGAACATTCAATTGTCTCTATCCTGATCTGGTTGTTTTAAATTGACTGTAATTTTATTCTGTATGACAATTTTCAGATTTACTTTTGCTTGAGAACTGGCTATTATGATGAAGCGAGAAACATTGCTCAGTCTTCCAGAGTTTCTTATCAGTTCGCCTCTCAGGTATTATTATTTGAGTAAGGTCATATATTTTTATTCTGCTCCTGTACAAAATCCATTTTTTACTTCTAATTTTTTTTTGCCAGCTTGCTGATTGGATCATGACTGGAGGTTTAGTTTCTCCTGAAACTTCAGCTGCTGCATCTGAGGAATGTGAAAAGATGTTAAGAATAGGAGATCGAGCTGGTCGACCCGGTTATGATAAAAAAAAGTTGCTCCTTTATGCTATAGTCTCTGGATGTCGTCGTCAAGTTGATAGGTTGCTTCGGGATCTTCCATCACTTTTCACAACTATAGATGATTTCTTGTGGTTCATGCTCTCAGCAGTACGAGATGGTCCAAGCAGACTCTCTTCTGCGGTACCAAATGGTAGCTTGGTACCATACACGTTAGAAGATTTGCAAGTGTACCTGAACAAGTTTGAACCATCATACTACACTAAAAATGGAAAGGATCCTCTGGTTTACCCATATGTGTTGTTTTTAAGCATTCAGCTGCTTCCAGCAGTATCATACCTGTTTAAGGAAATTGGAGACGAGGGATACAATATAGATGCTGTACATATTTCAATCTCGCTAGCAGATCATGGGGTGCTTTCTGAAGATACTGGCGTGAGGCATAAGCTTGGAATGATGGATGCATTTGCTGAGGTTGCTAGCATCATTCGGCAGTATGGTTCTCTATATCTTCGTCAAGGTAATCTTCCATTGGCCTTGGAGTATTATGCTCAAGCTGCTGCTGCAATGGGTGGTGGTCGCATGTCATGGGTTGGACGTGGTAATATAGATCAGCAAAGACAAAGAAACATGATGTTAAAACAGCTTCTTACTGAGATCTTGCTACGGGATGGAGGGATTGCTTTTCTGCTTGGTGCAAGAGGTTATGGAGAAGAAGGTGCATTACGACGATTTTTTAGTGATAGGGTTACACAACAGAAATTTTTGCTTGAAGCTGCTCGCAAATGTCAGGAGTCTGGGCTTTATGACAAAGTAAGTAACTTCTTGTGAAGGATTAAATTGGATGCTTTATCTGTGTGGCTGTCTGTAGAGTGGTATAGTTCCCTGTCCTTGTGTTCTTTTTCCCCTTTTTTGCATAGAAGCTAATCAGCTTCTTTCTCCTATTGGTATTTTCAATAACATAACATGCCTGCATGCTTCTCTGAATATTCTCTAACTAATGCATGATAAATCTTTCTTGACCTAGCATCAATAGGTAGCCAAAGACTTTGTTACAAGCCAAAGTAGGTCCGAATTCTGAAAATCATCAGTTGAACACCGGTGCTGAGTGCAAACCGTTGACCCACAAAGACTTACATAGTTCTTGGACAACATGGATAAATGATTTTTAACCTAGAGAAATAAGCAGGCAAAGGACAATGGCCCCTATGATCGCTAAGGATCAGTCTTGTTGCACCTTTACTTTCTTTTTTCCTAGATCCAATACCTGTATTTAACATTTACAAAGAATGAAATTAAGAATTTAAATATCCATAATGTCCGTTGTGTGAAATTAGATGTTTACATATTATACTTCAATTGATTAAAACCAAACAGGTGCACATTGATATGAATAACGATTTTTTTTTAATTAATCAATTCTAAGCGCATGCTTGTGCACATTGTTTTTCTACATCAAACCTAGGTATAATAGAAAATTTTCATGCAGTGCTTTCTCTTTTATTTTGGCTATGTTTGGTAACTTATTTGGTGTTGGCAATCCAAGCATTCAATAAGAGTAAGTGTTGTTTATATTTGCAGCTTCTGGCACAAGAAAGGTTTGGGTCTTCATTCCTTTCTGACATGTTCAATACAAAAATATACAACAAAATGCATAGAATAAAGGGATGAAAGATATAAGTGTGTTTATGTAGCCATAGACTAAAAGGACACATGTAAACACAGAAAAAAACTACAGTGTCGTAGGATAATAAGACAAATACCCCTAATAAGAATGTAATGTACAAGAAGGTATATCATATATTTCAACAATTTAGAATATAGAATCAATATTATGTATCTCTCGGCTTTGACTTTTAGTATTTTGAGTTTGCTCCCCTTGTTTTATTTGGTTATAGGGATTCTTTTTCGGGGACATTGTAATTCTTTCTTTTCAATTATTACAGTCTGTGGAAATTCAAAAAAGAGTTGGAGCTTTTGGGACAGCATTGGAGACAATAAACAAGTGCCTTTCTGAAGCTATTTGTGCTTTGTTTCGCGGTAGATCGGACGGTGACAGCCATACTGCAGGTCTGATTCATGCTGGTAATGATATTTTGGAGGCCTACAAGTACATGCCTGAGTCCAGGTATTCAACACATTGCCTTCTCTCTCTCTCTCTCTCTCTTTCTTTTGTTTTTTGTATTGCCTACTATATGGAAAGTTGATGAAAGGTGAACTAGGGTGGATCATATCTTCGTTGATGTAAGTAATGTAACTATTGGTAACACAAATATGGAAACAATGAAGTTGATATAAGTAAACCCAAATTGATATTATCAACATGATAATTAATAGCTGAGTTATTCTGTATTTTCTTTTTAGTATAAGTGCTGTTGATATTTGTAAATAATGGATGTCTAATTGGTGTACTGTTGAAGAGGATGCTGTTTGTCATCTAAGCATAATATCACTATCAGGAGTTGTATAGGGTGGTTGATGTATTGTAAGCTGCATGAGAGTCATGATAAATGCGTTTGGTTGAAGAGGTTTTTATAAGACTAATGTCCATACTCTTTGTTGTATTTCTTAAGGTAGTGGTCAACAAAAACTTGGTAGGAATTGTATTCTGTATGGTAGGCTAGAGTCGCTAGACTACTTCTGGAGAAGTGTTAGAATCAAGAACAAGTATATCAGTATAAGTTTAGTTAGAAAAAAATAATAGCTCTTGATACATTGAAAAAGTTAATAGCTTTTCATGCTTAGATAATCTTTTTTTTGAAAAGAGGGAAACCTATTGTTATAAGCATGCGATAGGTACAACTATCAATAATAAAAGAATGACGTGGTGGTAAACCCAAGTATCCAAAAAATCAAAGATAAGAGCCTAACAGAGGCTGCAGCTATACTAAATCAGACTTATCCCATCTGGCCTTAGCGGTTAGCAGTACATCAGTCATAATCAGCCTATGCACTTAACAACTTTACTAGAATCTCTCCGAACATGCTATTGCTCCTCTCTCTCTCCAAATGGCCCACCATGTGACAAGTAACCAACTCCTCTAAACATAGGACCAGCATTTTCTCTTCCTTAGAGGAGCTGGTCCGGAGAGGAGGTCTCTTATATGGAAAACGTCATTAATAGTATGTTGTAGACCTGGGCATGACAACCTCTTTATGAGCTGGAAAAATTCAAAATGCCACAATATACACGACAGAATAAGCTAGTTTTGTAGTTATGTTGTCATAAACTGTGTGCACTTAGGATGGTGTTTGTTTTGTCTTGTAGACTATGTGCACTTATGATAGTGATTGACTTTGTGTTGTGTTCTAGACTATATGTGCGTAGTATTGTGTTTGTCTTGTGTCATAGACTATGTGCTAGAGTAACAATAGGGCCTTTATGTCGTGTAATATGGCTAGCCATACTAGCCGTTATGGCTAGCTGTTAGAACCCTCTAAGAGCTAGTTCCTCACTCCTCTCTCTCCCTCTCTATTGTGTATCTAAGTCACAGGGATTCGGCAAAGCAGGTGCCGCACCCGCGTCGACGTGACATGGGTGCGGTCAACACGACCTTGGGTGCGATCAATGTATCTAGGGTCATTTTGGTCCAATTTTTTGGACGTTAAAAAAACAATGAAAAAAGAGGATTAGGGCAAAAAAAATTTGCCCTAATCTCCTCTCCCGCGAAGCTCAGCTCGAGTCCTCCCGATGCCACCTCCTCTCCCTTGTCGCAGGTACCCTCTAGCTCCCTCTCTCTCTCTTCTTGTGTCGGCAATGGAGGGGCCGAGCCCCCCTGCTCCCTCTCGCTCTCTTGTTGGGTCGGCAGGGGAGGGGCTGAGCCCCCCCTGCTCCCTCTGTTTTCGGCAGGGAAGGGGGTCGAGCCCCCTTCCCTGCTCCCTCTTATTTCAGGGGAGGGGCTGAGTCCCTCCCTGTTTTTTGGCAGGGGATATATATATATATTTATTTATTTATATTTATATCAGGTTAATGTTTGTATAATTGATTTAAAATTTTGAATGTATTTTTTTGTGTTTTCAGGCTAAAAATGACGGATAAAGGGAAAGGACTTGCGTCATCCTCATCTCAACATTTGAGTTCTGCTGCTAGTTTTGCTGATAGTTGTAGTGGGTCAGATGAGGTGGGGTCACTATGGGTACATGTAGATAAACTTGCAAAAACTGGAGGAGGTGGTGGAAACAAGAGATTTCGGTGCAAGCTCTGTGAAAGAGATTTTGTTGGGTCTTACACAAGAGTGAATACTCATTTGTTGAAGATACCAGGACATGACATTTCAGGATGTACAAAAGTTGATGAGGCAATGTGAAGACAATACAAGAAGAATATGAGAAGAGAAAGTCAATGACCGTTTCTTATGCAGTTAGTGTGCCATTTGCAAGCCACCAAGAAGATGCTGAAAAAAAAGAAAAGTCAATGTAGGAGGTAGATGAACGATACAAGTAACATTCAATACATATGGAAGAGAATAATTGGATAGAAAAGTTGGGAAGTATTTTTATTCTAGTTCACTCCCATTTAATGCGGCTAGAAATCCTTATTGGAAGGATTTAGTAACATCCTTGGCAAATTGTAATTTGAGTGGCTATGTGCCTCCAAGCTCAGAAAAAATACGAACCACACTTCTTGCAGAAAAGAGGGCAAATGTTGAGAGGTTGTTGGAGATTAAAAAATATTCATGGGAGAAAAATGGAGTTTCTATTGTGTCTGATGGATGAACAGATATTCAAAGGCGTCCACTGATCAATTTCATTGCTTTTTCGCTTAGTGACCCAGTATTCTTGAAAGCAGTTGACGCATCTGGAGAATATAAAAATGCAGAGTATTTGAAGGGGTTGTTTATAGAAGTCATAAAAGAAGTGGGTGATCAGAATGTTGTACAAATTATTACAAACAACGCTCCAGTTTGTAAAAGTGCAGCGTTGAGTTTGGAGAGTGACTACCCTCATATTTTTTGGACTCCATGTATAGCACACAACTTAAATCTGTCCCTAAAGAGCATATGCAACCCCAAAGAAAAAGAAAATTCACAAGCATATGCTTTATGTTCATGAATTGAAGATTTATAAAGAAATGTCAAAAACATTAAAAATTTTGTTGTTAACTGAAATGAAATGGGGATCTTCGAAACACGAGCTTAGATTAACAAGAGCAAGTGTCAAGAATGACACTAAAGCATAACCCTTAAAAAGGGTATAACTGGAAACAAAATAAAAATAAAAATGTATTCTTTATTGATATGAAAAACCAATTGCTTAAGAAGCATTGGAGTAAAATACAAGAGGGGCTGCACCTTTTTATATACACAGCTGAAAGAGGACTCAATAGAGCTGTTGGGCACAGTCCAACAACTCTATTTAGAGTTGTTGGAATGTGTCAGTCTGGATAGGACTTGACTAGCAACAGTCATTCTAGTTCAAACTGAACTAGATGACATAAAGACAAAAAATAAAAATAAAGGAAAAAAATTACAGAAATGAAAGAAATGAAAAATGTATTTATATATATATAATAATATAATATTATTATATATACATATATGTACAGTTTTACATTTTAACACTCCCCCTCAAACTTACGGTACAATGAGCGAAAGTTTGTCTAAGAGAAAGTGAAATCGGGGAGCAGCGAGAGGCTTTGTAAAGAAGTCTGCTAACTGATATTCTGAAGTGACATATGGCAGATCAATTATCCCGTGTAGATATTCCTCTCTGACGTAGTGACAATCCATTTCGATGTGTTTGGTGCGTTCGTGGAATGTTCTGTTACTGGCATTGTAGATCGCACTTTTGTTGTCACAACACATTTGTGAAGCCTTTGTTGCTTCAACTCCCATGTCAGCAAGCAGTCGTCGGAGCCAAACTACTTCTATGGTCGTGGTTGCCATGGCTCTGTATTCAGCTTCGGTGGATGAGAGAGATACCTTCTGCTGCTTTTTACACCTCCACGAGATTAATGATTCTCCTAAAAAGACACAAAAGCCAGTGGTTGAGTGTCTGTTATTTGGATCACCTCCCCAATCAGCATCAGTATATGCAATTAAATCAAGAGAAGAGGAGGAAGATAAGAAAAGTCCTCGTGAAAGAGAAGACTTGATGTATCTGATAATACGCATGACTGCTCCCATATGAACAAAAGTAGGAGCATGTTGAAATTGACTTGTTGTATGAACAACATGTGCTATATCTGGTCTGGTAATGGATAGATAGGAAAGTGCCCCGACAAGCTGTCTGTAAGGAGTAGGGTCTGCAAGAAGTTCTCCATCATCAATCTTCATTTTAACATTAACAACTTCTGGAGTGTCGTCTTTCTTATCATCAGTAATACCAGACCTAAAAACAATATCAAAAGCAAATTTAGTCTGAGATAATAAATATCCTCTAGGAGAATAAGCAACTTTAATGCCTAAAAAATATCTCAACAAGCCCAAATCAGTCATTTCAAAATGAGATTTAAGAAGTGTTTTGATTGTTTCAACTTCCTGTTTATCGCTTCCGGTGATGATCATATCATCCACATAAAGAAGAAGCACAATGATCCCTGCATCAGAATTCTTAATAAACAAAGCAGTGTCAGTTAAACAGAATTGAAAACCAATATCAATCATAACACGACTAAACCTATCATACCAAGCTTTTGGTGCTTGTTTAAGTCCATAAAGAGCTTTTTCTAAGCGAAGGACTTTACCCTTAGGAATACTTAGACCAGGAGGGGGTTCCATATATACTTCTTCAACTAGCTTTCCATTTAAAAAAGCATTTTTGACATCCATTTGAAAAATAGACCATTTTTTGATAGAAGCTAAGGCAATTAAGGTTCGGACAGTAGTCATACGAGCTACCGGAGCAAAGGTTTCTTCATAATCAATCCCATATTACTGGGCATAACCTTCGGCTACTAAACGGGCTTTATATCTTTCAAGAGTACCATCACTCTTGGTTTTAATTTTATAAACCCATCGACATCCTATAGTTTTCTTCCCTGGAGGAAGATCTTGAATATTCCATGTAAAAGCCTTTTCAAGTGCATCTAATTCAGCTTTCATGGCTTCTATCCATTTGATATCATTTTTTGCTTGAAAATATGTGGATGGTTCTTCATATGAGTGAATTAATGCAATAACTGCCCTATATGTGGGTGAGAAAGACTCGTATGATACAAACTTTCCTGGAGGCCTCGAGATTCGGGTTGATTGTCTAGTTGGAATGTTAGAATATTTCTCAAGTGCACATGGAGGATTAGACTCTTGTCGCCTGGAATATTGAATACTAGTATCTCTATGAACTTCTTCATTTTCAACATTAAGATCAATAATTCTTTGATCATCATCAAAGTTACAGTCAAGGTCATATTCATCATATGTTGATGTTAGATCTAGCAAAAAGGAGTACTCAGTGACGTCTTTTAATTTTCTAAAATCAAAGAAGCTCTCCTTTTCAAGAAAGGAAACATTTCTAGACACATATAGTTTATTATTTTTGAAGTCAAAACATCTATAACCTTTCTGGTTTTCAGCATATCCTAAAAAGGCACAGGGAATCGCACGAGGGGAAAGTTTATCATTTTTGTCAGTAAATATGAAACATTTGCACCCAAATATTCTTAGTCTAGAGTAGTCTGGAGAAATGTTCATAAGTTTTTCAATGGGAGTGATATTTTGTAACGAAGAAGATGGCATCCTATTAATGAGATAGGTGGCAGTTAAGGCAGCTTCTGCCCAAAAGTCTTTCGGGACTTGATTTGCTATTAATAAAGTCCTAGTGGTTTCTATAATATGGCGATGTTTTCGTTCTGCCAGTCCATTTTGTTGAGGTGTATAAGGACAAGATCTTTGATGTGTGATGCCATGCAATTTAAGATAATTTTGAAAATCTGTGGATAAAAACTCTCCCCCTGAATCTGTGCGAAAAATAGTAATATCATTTTGAAACCTGTTTTTAACCATATTATGAAAAGTTTGAAAGTATGAAAATACTTCAGACTTATGTTTGAGAAAGTACATCCACGTATGTCGGGAGAAATCATCGACAAAAATAACATAGTAAACAAATCCTCCTTTAGAAATTACTGGTGCAGGACCCAAACATCCGAGTGTATTAATTCAAGTGGTCTTGAAGAGAAAAAGGTTCTGTTCTGAAATGGTAATCTTTTCATTTTGCCGAGAATACAATCTTTACAATCAAATGATTCAGAGTTACAAAATTTCCCTAGATTTGGAAAATGTTGGATTTTGGCTATATGTGGGTGACCAAGTCTCTTATGCCACAGTTCCAACTCTATTTTTTGAATATTATAAAAAAAAGCTTTCTTCGGCATTTCCAAAAAATCCATGTAATAGAGTCCTCCTTCTCTATGGCCTTCCCCAATCAGCTTGCCTGACTGGCGATCCTGTACCCACAACCGTGAGAAGAAAAGGAAATATTACACCCATAATCAGAAATTTGAGATACAGATAAAAGATTTAAATTTAATTTGGGAACATGTCTAATTTATGGAATAAAAAAAAAATTTGTTTTATAAATTTTTTCAAAATTTCCTATCCCTTCTATTTCAAGAGAAGTCCCATCAGCAGTAAAGACCTTTGACACACTTGTTTTATTTTTAACACATTTGGATAGACTTTGATTATTTGGGGTCATATGAAAAGATGCACCAGAGTCAAGAAACCAAGAAATTTTACCTAGATCAGAAAAAGATGAGGCTGCTGCGCCGGTTGAAGCTTCAGATGAGGAAGATGCACCTTTGATGAGAGGCTGAAGAATCTCCATTAGTTGGGCCAGGAAAACTGGTGCATCCTGATCTTTAGGCTCCGATCCAGCAATTGCAGCTCTTTTTTCTCTCAGCTCCTTAAGTTTGGGACATTGTGGCCTGTAGTGTCCCGGTTCATGACAGTGATGACAAATAACTTTCTTCTTATCATAGTCACCATTTTGTCGGTTAAAGTGAGAAGGCCTATAAGATCGAACATGATTCCCTGGTCTAGACACGGCTAAAACAGAATCATCTTCAATTTTTAAAGAACCTTTCCGGAGACGATTTTCTTCCATTGTTAACTCTTCAATAGTTTCAACAATAGAAGGAATTTTTCCCCGGTGAAGTAGGGCCGATTTAGTGGTTTCAAATTTCGGCCTTAATCCAGTGATAAACTGGTAAAAATGTTCAGCATCGAGTTGTTTCTGACGAAGCTCGATGTCTTCGGCACAATGCCACTTTGGTTCTAAAAGGGAAAGTTCTTCCCAAAGTTCGGACAACCCATTGTAATATTCACGAATAGTTTTGTCTCCTTGTGTCATCATTCGAACTTTTTCTTGGAGGTTGCACACGTGTGCAATATCTTTAAGGGAATACATATTCTTAAGGTATTCCCATGCCTTATCAGCATGATCAAATTTGGCAAGACTTGAGCATTTTTTAATGTCAACGCTATTGATAAGCCATGACATTATCTTCGCATGAGATATTCTCCATTCTTTCCATTTCTTCTCGTATGAGGCAATAGCCTTGATTTTCTCTTCTTCCGATAGAGGGACCTCTTTATCTCCCTCCTTTTTAGTAAGAGATAGCTTAGGTTCCGAATCGGAACCATCCACAATCCCCCATAAGCCTTTTCCCTATATATGGTGCTTCATGATTGAAGCCCATGTTACATAGTTCGTATCGCTTAGTTTCATAGGCATGATGGTGACTTTATCATTGTCATCCATCGATTACAAGGAGAGAAAGAATAGGGATAGAAGAGAAACAAGAATGAAAATGAAAAAGAAAGAAAAAAAAAACAATACAACAAGATGTGAAATCTTCTCCAATGAAGTGATAAAACACTTCTCTTCAAGTGACGAACACTTTTGCAAACGGGCACGGAAACCGAGGCAGCTTTTCCTCAAGATTTAGTACTTCCGCGGCTCTGATACCATGAAATGAAATGGGGATCTTCGAAACACGAGCTTAGATTAACAAGAGCAAGTGTCAAGAATGACACTAAAGCATAACCCTTAAAAAGGGTATAACTGGAAACAAAATAAAAATAAAAATGTATTCTTTATTGATATGAAAAACCAATTGCTTAAGAAGCATTGGAGTAAAATACAAGAGGGGCTGCACCCCTTTATATACACAGCTGAAAGAGGACTCAATAGAGCTGTTGGGCAGTCCAACAACTCTATTGCTAGTCAAGTCTGGACAGGACGTGACTAGCAACAGTCATTCTAGTTCAAACTGAACTAGATGACATAAAGACAAAAAATAAAAATAAAGGAAAAAAATTACAGAAATTACAGAAATGAAAAATGTATTTATATATTAATATAATATTATTATATATACATATATGTACAGTTTTACATTTTAACATTAACCACCATCGTGCTAATGCTATATTTAATAGGCATTCTGACTTGAAATTGTTGAAGGTCGCTGAAACACGTTTTACGTCCATCATTGTGATGGTGAAGAGGATTAAAAAAGTGAAGAATGCTTTAGTTAACATGGTGACTGATGAAAATTGGACATTCTGTCGTGCTGATGATGATGTCAAGGCTCAAGAAATTAAGAAATTCATTGTTGATGATGAGTTTTGGCACAAAGTAGTATACTTTCTTCAATTTACCCAACCTATTTGAGAAATGTTGAGAGAAGTTGATAAGGATGAGCCCATGCTTCACAGAGTTTATGAAATGTGCGATACTATGATTGGAAAAATAAAAGGTGTTGTTTTCAAGCATGAAGAAAAAAATCCTGCATTGGATGATTCAGAATTTTTTAACCATATTCATTCAATTTTAGTCAGAAGATGTGATAAGAGCAACACTCCTTTGTATTGCATGACACATTCTCTTAATCTAAAATATTATGCAAAAAAGTGATATTGGTCGTGTCCCTTCAAATCTAACCCAGATCTATCAAGACATAGAAATATGTGTATGATAAGACTTTTTCTTGGAACATATTTTCTAAATCAAGTCACATAAGAGTTTAGAAAATTTTCATCTTCGGGATTATATGAATTAACATTATTCGTGAGAGAGGAGGATAATATAGATCCTATCACATGGTGATTAACATTTAGATCAAAAACACCTCTTCTCCAACGTCTTGCATTACGATTGCTATCGCAACCTGCTAGTTCATCTTGTTGTGAAAAAAATTAGAGCACATATTCTCAAATTCACAATGTGAAGAAAAACAAACTCACACGCAAGTGTGCAGAGAATTTAATATATGTTCATTCAAATTTTCGAATAGTTTTGCGAACTAATGATGAATACACTAATTTGCTCTCTTAGTTATTTGATTATTTGTTTTTTAATTTTTCATTTAAATATACTTTTATTGTATTTAACATTTTTAAATTGGGTTTGTAACACAGACAAGGAACATCCAAATTTTGGAATATAAACCCAGAAGAGTGTGACTTCGAGGGAGACCATGATTTCAACATGACAAACATGAATTTATCTGAGCCCAGTCTTCCTTCTAATGATGCATTTGATGATGAAGATGAAAATTATTAAGATCCATTACTTTTGGTATGTAATTTAGTTCTTTTCTGCTTTACTTATTTGATCGATATTTAGGTTACTTATTTGATTGATATTTAGGTTGATATATTGTATGCATGATGAATGATATTTTGACAATGTTAATTATTAAATTATGATAATGTTAACTGTTAAAACTTCAAAATTATATATATTTACATTTTTGCCCTGCCGCAACCTCCCCCCCCCCCCCCCCCCCACACACACACACTAGGTTTTTGAAAGTGCCGCACCCCCGTACCCGCACCCAGACGCGCACCCATGTGACTTAGTTGTGTATATATATGGTCAAAGCCCCTTTGTAACAAATATATATATTATGCATTTTTTGTGCATTTTGACATTATTAAAATTCTATATTTTTTAATCTTGAGTGTGCCTTAGTGCATTTGTCCTTAGTGGTTTGTGTGAGTAAGGCAGCAGAGAGAGAGAGAGAGAGAGAGAGAGAGAGAGAGAGAGAGAGAGAGAGAGAGAGAGAGAGAGAGAGTTTTGGATCCCAATAGAGATTGTTACTCAAGGCCTCTTCTAACTTTCCTCTCAAACTGAGCATGGTCTAAGATCATGCACAATTTGTCCCAGAGTTACCGGAAGCGCGTAGGTAAAAGGGGAAGCGCGAAACGTCGCGCTTCCGAAATGTGTGGGGGAAGCGTCCCCCCTTTTTGGGAAGCGCGTTTCCCTTTTATGGGAAACACGCTTCCCATTTATGGGAAGCGCGCTTCCCCCACGCTTCCCCATTTTTTTTTCAGTTTTTTTGCTTCCCCCCTCGCTTCCGAGACGGTTCGTAATTTTCTTCTAAGTGGTCCCATGCTTCCTAAATTTTTGAAAGTGCCTCGCTTCCCGCTCCCGCTTCCTTGACTGGTAACTCTGGTTTGTCCTTCAAGGTCCAATGTCGATGTGAAGGTAGAGCTTTTGGTAAATAAATCTGCAATCTGATTTTCTGCATAAATAAACTTAGTCTCGAGTTCCTAATCTTCTATCGTCTTACGCACAAAATGCTTATCCAACTCCATGTGTTTGGTTTTATTGTGATGAATTGGATTTACTGATATTGCCATTGTATTTTTATTATCACAAAACAAAATAGACCGAGTGATTGGCTGCCCCAAAGTAGTCAAAAGATGACGTAACCATGAGATTTCTGTTGTTGTGGTAGCCATGGCTCTATATTCGGCCTCAGTGTTGGACCTTGCAACTGCTCATTGTTTCTTACTGCTCCATGAAACCAGATGTTGTCCCAAATAAACACGATATCCTGTAGATCGACGTGTCACAAGGTCTCTGCCCATTCAGCATCAGAATAAGCTGCTATTTTTAATGGTCCACAAAAGAATTGGGTGAAGCCCTATAAACCAAGCCACTCACAGGTGTAGCCTTTATATATATGAGGATTCACTTTACAACTTCAAAATGTGTGCTTCTAGTAGCATGCATAAATTGTGAAGCTTGGTTTATTACAAATACTATGTGAGGTCGCGTGAAAGATAAATACTAAAGGGCTCTCACTTTTCTTATATATCTTTTAAGTGGCGATATGAGCTGACTTTCATCGTCTACATGATGCTTATTCATGACTACATGTGTCCATATAGGCCTGCATTCTAACATTCCATATTTTCGTAACAAATCCATTGCATATTTATGTTGAGATAAGAATAACGTGTCGCCTATTCGTTGAACTTCTATTCCCAAGAAATACTCGGAAAACATAGAGAACCGAGTTCTTGCATCTGAAACTTGTCATGAAGGTGCCTTTTTACTTCAAGTGCATGGCTTGGTGAGCTTCCTGTTATGACCATATCATTTACATACAATAATATAAGTGTCGTGATCCTTTTCCGAAATATGAATAAAGAATGATCAACTTGACTTCTAAGTTCTAACTTCTAACAAAATCATGACTGTATATCACATGCCGAAGCCTTGCTTGAGCCCATATATAGCCTTTTTAAGAAAATAAACCTTGGTACTTATATCCCTTTTATTATATCCTTGTGGCATGTACACCTCCTCAACTAGTTCACCATACAACAATGCATTTTTTTTTACATCAGGTTGTTGCAACTCCGGTTGAAAAGTAGAAATCCTTTTTTTTTAATAATTGCGAAAACCAAAACTCAAGGATCCGGGACCTCACAGACTTAACAACTTTCAACCCATAAGTGATCTTTACATTAGACTAACAAATCAAATAATCAAAGTCTGAAAACAAAATTAAAATAAAGTATAAAATCCAGAGCCAAACTGTCCAGAAAATATCAAAACTAATCACGCAATATCGCAGGCTCCCTATGGCAGTCATCCCCATCACTGAGCTCCAGGTCTTGTGAAAAACATATGAAGTACTGTGTAAGAATCAAAGATTCTTTGTACGAATTCTTCTAAAAATCCAAATAGGCAAGAAACAATATAAATCAAATTTATGCAAGTATTCAGAGAAAAATATAACAACAATAATCGTATAAATCATTTACTATTCAAGTATTTGAAAACAATTATGCAATAACAATTTTTCACATGAAACATAAATAAGTAAGAATGCATAAACTAATGCTGAACAATAAATATGCATGATTCCAATGTGCATGCATGAACAATTTATTAAATTATTATTATAGTTTTCTTTTGCATGCATGTCTCTATTAATGCACACAAGTTTAGTTTCACTTTTTATTAAACCCACGGATACTCAAAACAGGTAACACAATTCCCGAAGTTCAAGATAGGTTTTCAGCTGTAGCTTAACACACAATTTGTATTTTATTATTAGGTTACAAACTTGTTCCTCGATCGATATTAAGAATCAACACCATCCATCGGAACATTTAGAATCAATATATAATATCGGGACACTAGGGAAATCAACATCCATTGATGCCATTTTCTTGGTATACCATTAACAACAATTGTGTCTTAACACCACCCATAGGCAAAAATTCTCTAAAACCGCAGTCGGGAAGCGAACCATCGTATCGGGTTTAGGGGCACAATCACACACAGAGTTTTAGTACCCTCATGTTTTTTCCAAAACCGCTATCCAGGATTCCCCCACTATAGAAGGAATATCTAAGAAGAAAAATATTAATTAAATTGTTTATCTCCTTTATCTTTTTAACAAAAGTCAAGTTCTTTACACAAATCGTTTTGCAAATCAACATGTAAAACTCAACACGGGACCTTGGCCCTTTACAATTTTTAACAGTGTAATTAAATTAGAAAATTTATAATTTCAAAATTGATTTTGCAATCCATATACACAAATCTTAGAGCAACACATGTTTGTGGCCCACATGACCTACAATGGTTTATATCTGACTACCGATGCATCTTATGCAAAAATCTTCAGTGAACATGTAACCACACAATTATTCAAGCATGTCCACAATGCACATCCATCCACATACCATAAGAATGTACATACAACACAAATTGCATATGCATACTAACCTGTCACAAGGATTCGACCATCTAGGTGCCGCATCTGCGTCGACGCGATGCGGATGCGCGTGCAGGTGCGACACCCGGTGCGGTGAACGCACCTAGGGTTATAAATGTTCAAATTTTGGACTTTAAAAAAAAAGAGCCCAATGAAATGGGCTGAGAGGAGGATTAGGGCAAAATATTTTTGCCCTCTCCTCCCGACCCCGACGTTGTGACCCGTCTCCCGACCCCGACGCAGGTGACTACTACGAACTACCACCGGCCGACGACGCCTCCTCTCCATCTCCAACCCAGGTACGCATTCTCTCTCTCTCACCTCGTCTCTCAATCTCTCTTCTCAGCTACCTCTCTCTTTGTCTCTCTCGGTCTTTTTCCAGTTTCTCCTTTTTCTTCTGTTACTGCATACCTCTCTCTCTCAACTCAATCTCTTTTCCCTTATTGTGTACCTCTCTCTCTCTCTCAATCTTGGCTAAACACTGTTGTTGCCCATTTTTGAAAAAATATTTACCCATTAAGGAAAACTCAGTTTGGCTTGTTAAGAGTTGATCATGAGCTGACTCGTTTTCTAAAAAACTATCTTTTAAGAGTTTTTACATGTAAAACCTATGTAATATAAACATTATACATAATATATATTTAAACATTATACATAATATATCTGTTGGGACGTTGCAAGTTCGAATTCCAACGGTATGGCGTAACTGGTAGGGGTCTGTCAAAAAATGTTTTTTATTCTAATTGTTGAAGCTACGAGGATTTAAGACCTGAGAACCTTTGGAATTGTCATTATTTTGCTGCCTTAAGCAACCATTTTCAAGTGTTTTTACCTATGTCACACGAACTCGTCTAGGGGGTCGACCCACCCGCGTTGACACACCCCGGCACGGGTGCAGACACAGTTGAGGCTTTAGACACGGTCAACGCACCGGGTCCATGTCCGTCCACATTTTGGACTCGGTCAACTTTGATTGAGTCTATTTTTGTCCATTTTAGGGCAAAAAACTAAAAAAAAATGATTATATATATATATATATAGTCGTGTCCCCTAATGGGAACAACTTTGACCGAGTCTTATTATTGTTATATATATATATTTAAAAATATATATACATATATATAGCCGAGTCCCCATGTCCAAAATTTTTGAAATTGCGCCGCACCCGTACCCGCACCCATGTGACATAGGTTTTTACAAATATAGTTCTTGCTTTGTTTTTTTTAATGGTCCTATGAGGGCATAATTGCTATTTTATCTGTCCTTAACGATTATGGTCATCTGTTGACCTTAGGAATGTTTTTGCAACGGTTAACAAAAAGTGAGGGACATCCTTTTTGGAAATGGCCAATATGACATCGACCATTTTGCAAAAAATCCTAGTTTTAAATTAGACATTGGACTTTTTGCAAGATATAGCGATTAATTTGGAGGGAGATGCCGGTCGAAAGAGTTTGAAAGGAGTTGTACAGAAAGGATCTTTCCAAATCTCCTTTTCGGACTCCCTTGTTTTCTTCATGATCCAACTGTAGTCAAAGCTCTTACCTAAACATGCTGGCTGGCTCGGCTCACCGAACCCAATTAATGAGCCAAACTAAGTTTTCACAAGCCCAGCCAAGCTGAACTGAGTTTTCCTGGCATATGGTTGCTTATACTAATGACTAATGTATATTATTTGTTGATGACTTGATGTTGGGTAATTTTATTGTTTTTACTGATTTTGTTACTTAAAATTTGGTTGAATGCTCATATTTTTATTAGTTACTAGTTAAATACTTAGATAGATAAAGTTGCATTAATGTTATTGTTATATATTTTTCTCATACCTTTCGTATTTATTTATGCGTACTACTACTATATTTTTTAGAACTTATTGTAGATGTTATTGACCTTGCACTCAATTTTTTTAGAACTTATTGTATATGTTATTGACCTTGCACTCAATATTATCAATCTTGATTGTGTGCATAATTGATTTTAATATAACATTTTTTTGTTTTAAGGACAAAAATGCCGAATAAAGGAAAAAGACTTGCGTCATTCTCGTCCCCACATGTAAGTTCTGCTGCTAGTTTTGCTGGTAGTTGTAGTGGGAGTGTTGATTCAAGTTCGTTAGTTGCAACATGTGATAATGGGGGATCACTATGGGCACATGTGGATAAGCTTGCAAAAACAGGACGAGGTGGTGGAAACAAGAGATTTCGATGCAAGCTTTGTGAAAAAGATTTTGTTGAGTCTTACACAAAAGATATTTTAGAACTCAAAAGGGTTGATGAGGCAATGCGAAGACAATACAAGATGAATATGAGAATAGAAGACAATGAGTGATTGTTGTGCAATTAGTGTACCCTTTTTAAGCCACCAAGAATATGCTTAAAAAAAAGAAAAGTGGATGTAGGAGGTAGAGGAAGAGGAACAATACAAGCATTATTCAATACATATGGAAGGGAGGAGATTGATAGAAAAGTAGGGAGGTATTTTTATTCTAGTTCACTTACATTTAATGCAACTAGAAATCCTTATTGAAAGGATTTAGTTACTTTACTGACAAATTGTAATTTGAGTGGCTATATACCTCCAAGCTCAGAAAAACTACGAATCACACTTCTTGCAGAAGAGAGGGCAAATGTTGAGAGATTGTTAGAGATTAAGAAATATTCATGGGAACAAAATTGAGTTTCCATTGTTTCTGATGGGTGGACAGATATTCAAAGACGTCCACTGATTAATTTCATTGGTTTTTTGCTTAGTGGCCCAATATTCTTGAAATTAGTTGATGCATCTGGGCAATATAAAAATGTTGAGTATTTGAAGGGATTGTTTATAGAAGTAATAAAAGAAGTGAGTGATCAGAAAGTAGTGCAAATCAGTACAGACAACGCTCCAGTTTGTAAATGTGCAACAATGAGTTTGGAGAGTGAGTATTCTCATATTTTTTGGACTCTCTGTGTAGCATACAACTTGAATCTGGCCCTTAAGAGCAGCTGCAACCCCAAAAAAGAAGAAAATTCACCAGCATATGCTCTATGTTCATGGATTGAGGAATTAGAAAAAAATGTCAAAATCATTAAGAATTTTGTTGTCAACCACCATCATGCTAATGCTATATTTAATAGGCATTCTGACATGAAATTGTTGAAGGTTGTTGAAACACGTTTTGCGTCCATCATTGTGATGGTGAAAAGGATTAATGAAGTGAATAATGCTTTGGTTAACATGGTGACTGACGAGAATTTGACATTCTATCATGTTGATGATGTTGTTAAGGCTCAAGAAATTAAGAAATTCATTGTTGATGATGAGTTTTGGGATACAGTCGTGTACTTTCTTCAATTTATGCAACCTATTTGAAAAATATTGAGAGAAGTTGATAAGGATGAGCTCATGCTTCACAAAATTTATGAAATGTGGGATAATATGATTGAAAAAATACAAGTTGTAGTTTTCAACATGAAGGAAAAAATCCTGCATTAAATGATTCAGAATTTTGTAATCATATTCATTCAATTTTAGTCAGAAGATGAGATACGAGCAACACTCCTTTGCATTGCATTGCACATTCTTTTAATCCAAAATATTATGCAAAAAAGTGACAGGAATGTGGTATTGGTCGTGTCCCTCCAAATTTAAACCCAGAGCTATAAGGCATAAAAATATGTGTATGACAAGAATTTATCCAGAATCACATATTCTAAATCAAGTCATACAAGAATTTGAAAATTTTGCATCTTCGATATTATATGAACAGACATTACTAGCGAGAGCGGAGGAAAATATAGATCCTATCACATAGTGGTCAACATTTGGATTAGAAACACTTCTCCAACATCTTGCATTGAGATTGCTATTTCGGATTGTTATCTCAGCCTGTTAGTTCATCCTGTTGTGAAAAAAATTTGAGCACATATTCTCAAATCCACAACATGAAGAGAAACAAACTCACCAGCAAGCATGCAAAGGTTTTGGTATATGTTCATTCTAATCTTCGACTACTTTCGTGAACCAATGATAAATACGAATACTAATTGTTCTTAGTTATTTGACTATTTATTAGTTTTTTTATTTAAATATATTTGTGTTTAACATCTTCAAATTGGGTTTGTAATGCAGACCCAGAAGAGTGTGACTTAGAGGGAGAGCATGATTTCAACATTAAAAACATGAATTTATTTGAGCCCAATCTTCCTTCTTATGATGCATTTGATGATGAATCTTAAAATTATTAGGATTCATTACCTCATCGTCATATACATTGTGTATGATATACTTTTGGTATGTAATTATGCATTATTTGCTTCTTTTATTAGTATACTGTATAATTTACTTCTTTTCTACTT
This sequence comes from Nuphar pumila, assembly GCF_984573655.1. Classification (NCBI taxonomy): domain Eukaryota; kingdom Viridiplantae; phylum Streptophyta; class Magnoliopsida; order Nymphaeales; family Nymphaeaceae; genus Nuphar; species Nuphar pumila. The sequence continues at coordinate 132,306,745 of NC_143251.1, forward strand.
TACTTATTTGATTGTTTCTATAATATATTTAGGTTGATTTAATTGTGGTGTTAGTTTTTATGATGAAGAATAGAATTGTAGATTGTTAGTTTGATTTATTGATGCACAATGATGAATTAATTTGATGATATTATAATAATTGTTTTTTATTTCATTAGTGTTATGGTTGTTAACTATTAAAACTTAAAACTTAAAAATTATATATATATATATATATATATATATATATATATATATATATATATATATATCCTCCCACACCCCCGCACCCGTACCCATGTGACATAGATACTAATAAATGCTTACAACATGCATTATTTCATGATTCATTGTATGCATAACATCCAAATATGCAGATGATCATGTTAATGCAACATCAAAATAACTTCAGAAATTCCGTGTTCATGATAAGCACTTCTATGCTCACATAATATTCAATTGCATGAGCATATATAACCAATAACACTTTTGCTATTCATGCAACAAATTTGGCATGCAGAACATAACTACATAGTTCGGCGAAACAAAACATACCATACTACTAATCTGAACAAAATCCATGTGCCACAAACCATGGCAATCTGATTGGATTGTGCAAGGCTTGCCATTCAACGAATCCGATCGGAGCACACCAATGCAATCATTGCCAAACCCGATCAGATTGTTGGCGTTCAAGCAATGCACAAGCCTGGACAGCTTGTACACTCGCAAATAGCAGCCTGAACTGAAATATAAGCAAGTATAATTCATTCTGCACAATAACATGTAAATCAACATATTACTACTGCACTAAGGTAAACAACAACATGCTGTTGTTGCCCACCGTGCACAGCAGTGTGTTGTTCACAGTACACGACAGTGTGCCATGAACAACACCTAAGGCTGTACACAGGTGCAGCTCAGCTGCCTTGACAATTCACCATTATATGAACTAAGTATGCAGCCTGAAACAGGTTGCATTAAAGAATTATTTGCAGTTTCAAAGACAACATAAACAAAACCGATTTAGTATTCAGCCCATCGTGATAGTATCAAAACAGTTACGATATCATCAAAACAGTTTTGATATCAACCCACGTGACCACCTCAAAACAACCTCGATGTCAAATCATAATAACAAAGGGAATTTAAATTTGGCATTCGTCGTAACAGAAATCAGATTTTTTTTTTTTACAATAGCTAATGATTTCTACATATATGCATGTCTTGAAAACAAAATTTAATCAGAGTCTTATCGCAGGTCTTCAACAGCATACTAAGGCTCCTACGACAGACAAGACCCGATCTGCGTACATGAGACAAAAAGACTTGGCAGATCTGGGCTAGATGTGCACTCATATAGATTTGTCGCAGATCCAGATCTGTACCAGATGTGCACACACACACACACACACACACATACATATATATATATATAACAACAAGAAGAACAAAAACACAGCATGTTGGAAATATCTGTGATGGGTTTGGGTCAGATTTCTGTGTATAAAAAAAAATATCAGCAGATCTGGACCAGATCTGCGCACCTATAAAGGTCTACAGATCTGTTCACATGCACAATCGGACATATCAGATTTTAGAGTTTTTAAAATATGCATAACGTATTTAGAACTACGAAATATGCAGAAAAATAACATGCCATGCCAAAAGGAATCAATGTCTGATTTAACAATACACACACACACATATATATATATTTATATTCCAGTTCAGATTTCTCCTTTTTCTCACTAAAATCTCACATAAACTGGATTTAGACTATTTTTCCCTATTCGAATCCAGAGAGGAACCCGTACCTTGGTTTAGAAATGGAAAAAGTCCGAAAAAGTATTTGTCGGATGATCGGAACGGGAGATGGACTTCCTTCTCTAATTTTTTCCTTCTTTCCTTTCCTTCTCTCTCTCTTTCTCTTTTTCTCTTATGTTTTTTTTTTGAGTCTTAAATAAGGATTGGGCTCCTTTTGAGGGTGACACCCCTCTAGAGTCCCCATTTGGATGTGAGATAGAGTTCTTCTAGCGTAGAACTCTATCTCTAACCTCCTCTTTCCTTTTTTTACCTATTTATTATTTTATTTTATTTCACTTGATTATCTTTAATCCATTTGGGATTTTCTAGAGGGTGACGCCCCTCTAGATTCCCCTAATTTGGTGGAGTTCTACAAATGTGGAATTCTGCTATATCCAAAAATAAATTTTTGGAATTTTTTTATTTTTAATTAATTAATTGTTATTTATTTATTAAATAATAAATTTTTAAAATGTTTTAGAGGGTATCTCACCCTTATGGGAGTCTTCTTACCATGGATTTTAACTCAATTTAACCTTTATATTGAATTTAAAACTTTAAATTAGTTGGACTTGGATCCGGATCCAAGATCCAAATCCATATTCAATATTCATATAGATCACAGGTTAGATCAGATCATAATTAATATGGGTCTTAGACTGTGTCCAGATCCATATCAACTTTGATCAAACGGATCAGATTCGATTCGATCCAATCCAGAACTGGTTACATCGAGACGGGTCATTTTTGAAAAAATGCAATTTTCGGGCCAACCGTAGCCCTAATTCAGAAAAACAAAATATCAATGTTTTCATAATTTCAAAATGCATCTATTGATATATTACCTGAATTTTGCCTCTGATTTTTGCCTGGATTTCGGGCGATTTTAAAGGTCAACAATAAAAACTTTTATTAAATCTTAACTGGCTCGTTTAGGTCTTGTCAAGAGGTCTTGAGCCTAGTCAAGACTTAGCTGACACCACTTAAAATCACGATATTACAACTCCCATTCAAAATTCACAGCTAATGAGTGTACTACTCGTATAATACCATTTTCACCACTAAACTAAATGTCTCATCATAATCAAGATCTTATGCTTGGATGTAACCTTTTGTGACTGATCTTGCTTTATATCGCTTTATGCTCCCATCAGATCTATGATATGTGCTTTATTTTGTACACCCACTTACAACCCAGTACATTTTTGTCAATAGGCCTTTCAACAATTTCCCAAGTTTGACATTTGTGCAAAGCATCCATTTCCTCATTCATCGCTTATCTAGCGAGGATTTTTTTTCTTCTTAATTCTTTGGTTCAATATCTTCTTGAACAACAGTTATGAATATTTGAATGGGAGTTGATATGGATCTGGACACAGTCTATGATATGTGCTTTATTTTGTACACCACCATCTCTTCTAAACTTAATAATACTAGTGGAGAATTGTGTCTCTATGTTGACCTTGAAGTTTTTTAATACACCAAACATATCAGATTTGTGCTTAAGGAAGAAAATCCATGCATTGACCTATGTCACATAGGTGCGGGTGCGGATGTGGGTGCAGGTGAGAATGTGGCGATGCGGCACTTTAAAAAAACTTGGGTGCTTGGGTGCAGGAATGGTATATATATATATATATGCGGATGTGGGTGCAGGTGAGAATGTGGCGATGCGGCACTTTAAAAAAACTTGGGTGCTTGGGTGCAGGAATGGTATATATATATATATATTAACAGTTTTAAGTTAACACTACATGTATTTGTATGCATTTATGTATTTATTTATATAATATTAGATAAAACTGGACTTGGTTAAGGTTAACTAAATATACTTTTAGACAAAAATGGACTTCAAGTGTCGCACCCGCATGGGTGCGGGTGCGGTGCCCTGTTAGAAGAGTCCGTGTTACATAGATAATGACTGTAATCATCTATAAAGGTAACATAAAAGTGAGATTTAGACAACGAATGATAAGGAGACGGTCCCCAAACATCTGAATGTATGAGTTCAAAAGGAAAAGAGGCTCTTTCATTTATGTAATTGAATGGTAACAAATGACTACAATGCCATAAATCCCTTGGACTCTTACAATGACTAGAAACATCTGAAACAAAAGTATGGGACAAAGACCAGACACTACTGGTCCACTGGAAGAATGAGCCTCCTTGAACACGTAGAGATTTCCTCGTCTGTAACCTTTAGCGAACATCCGATTTGTGAGTGGGCCTTTCACAATCATAGACAAAGGAGAAGAAACAATATGAGAGCGAGAATTATCAATCAACTGAGACACTTATGTGAGATTTCTTTTAATCTGAGGAACCAAGAAAGTATTGAGAAGATTAAGAGTACTAGAAGGTGTTTTGACATGTACAAGGCCTCAATGAGAAATAGTGCACTTATTTCTATCACCCGTAATAATCTTTCCTTTTCCTAGATGGAGAGTTAAGCAAGATAATTTTTACCTACATTGGTCACATGATTTGCCGCACCAGAATCCACAAACCACGAGCCATCTTCAATAGATTTCATGTTCATGTTAGACATTGTGTGGACTAATGCAACATGATCTATTCACTTACTGTTTGTCACTTGCTCAGAAACAGTTTGAGATCCAGATCCATTGGCATTATTAGGAGGATAATACCAACAATTTGCAATAGTATGCCCTCGAATCCTGCAGTAGTTGCAATATGGAATATTGGGAGCAACGTTTGGAGTAGGCAACAACCCACGTCCACCATTAGTGTCAAAAGTGGGGCCACGACCACCATTAAAGGTTCATCCTCTGGATCCTCGACCATGTGGAGGATAGGAAGAGACATTCAACATCTCAGGAGTTTCTCCAGTTCCACCCGCTGACTTGTTCAAAGAAGGAAAAAAAACATGGCCTCAAACTGAAGGAGAATAGGCCTCAAAGCATCAAATTTCGGAATTGGATCACGTGACACATTTGATGCTACAATGCTGTGAAATTCAGAACCAAGTTCGTTGAGGGTAATGGATACCAAATCTTCATCAGGTACTGGATGCCCTATCACTGCGAGTTGATCAGACGCCTCCGTAATCTTGCAAAAGAAATCCTCAATGGTTACCCCATCTCTTTTAAAATTCTGCAAGCTCGATTCAAATGCATAAGACGTGATGTGGATACTTGGGAATAGATCTTATGTAAATAATCCCAAAGTTCCTGGGCTGAACATCCAAAAGGTGCTTTTGAGAGTGTGGATGTGATATAGGCCACCAGCTGCTGATCCTTCATATTTCCAAACTTCAAAATCAGGACTTTTCTTGAATTTCTGATTATTGGGACCGTCTAGCACACATTTTTTCAGTTCCTTGGTCCACTATGAATAAGGCGGGCATTGGGTCAGACCCATCAAGATATCCCATCAGGTTATGCCCTTGAATAAAAGGCACAATTTGTTTTTTCCAGACCAAGAAGTTGCTGGAATCTAGTTTGTCCAGGATGAGTTGAGAAAGAAAAGGAGTTAAAAGAAGAGGAAGCCATTGAAACCAAGAATGAGAGAAGTAACTAGGGATAAAAGAGAGACAAAGATGAACCATATATGAATTGTTTTAGGGATTGGAACAGACCAGAACAGAAGTCGTTCTTGGAGATGATGATATCAGCCAAGATCAGTGCTGACATCAGTAAGAAGTCAAGGGAAGGATGGTTATAGGGTTTGGGTCTGTTGGAGATGATAAAAGTAGAGGACTGCAGAGACAAGTTACATATATTAAGGTTTAAAGTGCTGACACCAACATATACATATAAATATGTATATATTGACGTCAGCAAGAAGAGGGCAAGAAGAAAAAATAACCAGATCAGATCTGAACTCTATTGAGACGGTCAGATTTGATATAATTATCTTTGGGTAGAGAAAAGGGAGAGATATGAAGAGAGAAGACGAAAGAGGATAAGAAGAATGAAAAGATAGAAACTTACGTGAAAGAGAGATCAAGACTGAGATAAGGTGTTGATTAATCTTCCTGGGTCGAGACTCGCGCCACTGCTATGATACCATGTAAGGCAGGAGAGAGAGGGAGGGAGGGAGAGAGGCGGCAGTCTTGGATCCTGATAGAGGTTGTTACTCAAGGCATCTTCACTTCTATTAATAATATAGTAAGGTTTCTAGACTGGTTTTCAGAATTGTTAAAAGTTGTAATCTCATAGACAATATCATATGTAAATACCCATCATATGTAATCTTTTATTTTTCAGTTTAATTACAATAGGATAGCTAGTTAATATGTAGTTTTTACTTTTCTTTTTTGGACTGATTTGTGCTTATGCTTTTTGACCAAGTCAAAAAGCAAAAGCAAAACTAGTCATCTTTAGACTTGTGCTTTTTGACTTAGTCAAAAAGCAAAGTCCAAAGAAGAGTTGTTGGACCCTCCAATAGAGCCCTTGGAGAGTCCAACGACTCTCTCTAGCTGCCCCCATTCTTGTATATATATGGGCTAATACCCCATGCTTTTGTGTTGTTTTTTGGATGTGGGTTTTCCCCACTTGAATGAGATATTTTCCTTCTCTCTCTTTGTGTGTATACTCTTTTTGAGTATTTTTTTCTTATGAATATATTGAATGAACCTTTGTGTTCATTAAAGAGATCTTTTGTGAGATTGCTTTTGGAGCTTCGTTTGAAGTTCCATTTCCTTACAAGAATTACCCCTTGGCTGTTACAGAATTACATATCAATCATGACTCTTTGCTAAAGACATAAGAATATAAAATTTCATATAAACCACCAACAATACAAATATTACAGGAAACATCTTTCTAGCAGTTTGGGATGGCCCTTAGTGGCTTTGTGAGTTTCACACTGTTTTTGTATTTTTTCATAGTTTGGTGTAAACAGTTTTTTCTCTTCTAGTGAGGTAAGATAGTTTGGTGTAGAGTCAACAATTTTTGTCTTCTAGTATAGTAGATGGGTCAACTCCTCTGTATTGTTGTAACTCTTTCAATTTTGGCTTAATGAGGTTTCTCTTGTGAAAATTGTACATATATATTATATTTATAAATATATTTTTTCGTTCTTTATTTTTCTTTTATTTCTTTTTGTCTTGTTCATTTAGAACTAGGTTTAGTTCTTTATGAACTAGACCTTGACTAGTCAAACAAAATGTTGATTAGTCAAAGGAGTCGTTGGAGCTAGTCCAACAGTTCTACTTCTATTTGTAGCTCCAAAGACTCTTTTAGAGTCTCTTTCTCCTCTCCGGCATATATAAATAGGGGTCAAGTACCAAATCAGTTCTTTTTCGTAGAGGGAAAGTACCCTCTATTGTTGACACTATCGAAGAATTGAGTATGAAAGAGAATAGGCTAAGAGGACACTCTTTGAAAAATGAAGACGACTCCGTTTTGACCATCTCTAGACCGGAAAACTACATGTGCCCCTACAAGCCACCTTATGAGAAACAAAGAAATGAGCATGATAACAAGCATTATTAAAAACAACACAATGATTATGACAGAATAAGGATTATTTGTTATAACTGTCATGCACTCAGTCACACTAAACCTCAATGCCCAAAGTTTAGGAGGGAGGAAAAGAAAGTAGCTTCAGTTGGCTTTTCACAAGAGACAAATTAGGGGTCATATGATTCACCCATATTGATGTCACAACTTATGAAAATTCTTCAAGCTCTTTTCAACAGTGTATCTTTTTCAAATGAAGCCTTAACTGGAGTAGCAGTTTTATCCATCTTTGATCCCTGCAGTTTTATTCATCTTTGATCCCTGTAAAACTCCTTGGCTTCTTGATTTTGATACTTCCTTTCATATGACCCTAATTGTAGTTCTTTATTTGAATGCAATACCAATTCAAGCATGTCAAATGTAAACTTCAAAAAATTTACCATTCCAAAAGTTAGATATATTTGTAAGTTAAATTTAAATCTCTTATCAGTTTTACAAATATCTTACCATAGTTATAATGTCTCCTCTTTTGATGGTTGTTGAGTACAGGATTGTCAGTCAAGAAAGCTGATTGGGGAAGGCCATAGAGGTCTCTATTACATGGATTTTTTTAAAATACCCAAGGATACCTTTTGTTATAATGTTCAGAAATTTGAGTTGGATTTATGGCACAAATGACTTGACCATCTTAATGTATCCAAACACTTTTCAAATTTGAAATTTTTTTGTAATTCTGAAAATTTTATATGTAAGGCTGTATTCTTGGTCAAATGAAGAGATTACCATTCCATGAAAGAACTTTCTTTTTCTCTAGACCGCTTGAGCTAATATATTATGATATTTGGGGGCCAACACCAGTTATATCAAAGGGTGGATATGTATACTATGTGATTTTTGTTGATGATTTCTCTAGGTATACTTGGATCTACTTCTTCAAACATAAGTATGAAGTCTTTTCACATTTTCAAATATTTCACGACTTGGTAAAAAACAAGTTTGAAAAGGATATTTTTATTTTTCATATTGATTTAGGGAGCGAATTTTTATCAAAAGAATTTAAAGATTATCTAAATTTGCATGGTATCACACATCAAAGATCTTGTCTTCACACACTAAAAAAAATGGTTTGGCTGAATGAAAAAACAAACATATTATAGAAACAATCAGAACTTTACTAATAGCAAATCAAATCAAGTGCCAAGAGAATTTTAGGCTGAAGCAACTCTAACTGCTATGTATCTTATTAATAGGATGTCATCTTCTTCTTTGCAAAATATAACACCAGTTGAAAACTCTTTAAACTACCTCTTGATTATTCTAGACTAAGAGTTTTTTGGTTTAAATGTTTTTTTACTAACAAAAATGATAAACTCTCCTCTCGTGCTATTCCTCGTGCCTTCTTAGGTTGTGAAGATAACCAAAAAGGCTATAGGTGCTTTGATCCTAAAAATAAAAAATTATATGTTTCACGTAATGTGAGCTTCTTAGAAAACTAAAGTTTCTTTGACTTTGAAAAGGCTAAGGAAGTAGATGAGTATTCCTTTTTATTTGATTTAAGTTCAAGTTATGAAAAATGTGATTATGAATGTGACCTTAATAGTGGTCTTGATATAATAGATGAATGTAATATTGATAATGGTCATGATGATATAATTATTAAAGTGCAAACTCATAGGAACAAAAACTATTTACAGTAATCTAGGCATAGGAACCTTAATCAACCATGTGCACTGGAGAAATATGCTGAACAACCTGAAGTACAAACTAGAAGGTCATCTTGGATTTTTAAACCACCTAAAAAGTTTGTCTCATGGCTCTTTTTTTTCCAAAATACAAGGCATTCATTGCATTAATTCATTCATATGCGGAACCTTCAGCCTATACTCAAGCTAAAGAACATTTTGAACGGGTAGAAGCCATGATAATAGCGGTAGAAGCTTTAGAAATGGCTAGTACTTAGACCATTCAAGATGTTCCAAAATTAAAGAAACCTATAGGTTGTAGGTGAATTTACATGATTAAAACAAAGAGTGATGGAACCAAAATTGCCTAACTAGGAAGCGAGAAACTATACGAGAAGTAGAAGCGAGAAACAATGTAACGACCCCAACTCATCCCCTTTGAAAATGCGGATTTTTTTTTTTTAAAACAGTGCAGAAAACTTCCCAAAGACCCGGGGTCCTCACAGTTCCAATTCCAACTGGGTAGCCATAAACCACAAAAGAACTTGCAATTAACATCCATAAAAGTAACCAATACCTTTATTCATGAGTTAAGAACTAATCTCAAAAACAGTGTTTCACTCAACAGAAAGTAACGTAACCACTGATAAAAATAAGTAGGTGACAAGAACACTAGACTGAAGAACCAAAATAAAGAGCCACTCTGTCCACAAAGGAAACTGTCAAAACTCATTGCGACTCCTGCGCCCTCACAGTAGCCGTCGACTTCACTGATCACCTGTTCCTGCGAAAAACCAATGAAGTAGGGTGTCAGAATCGAAATCCTGAGCACAGCTACTTCTTAATGAAACAAGTGAGATAAAGGGGTAAGATAAGATATCATGCAACAATTGAGGGAAATACATACAAGACAGTTTATAGCATTTGGGAATTTATTCATGCAACAATCATAATTGCTAAGCATGCGAAGACAGTAAAGCAGTAGCATGTAATAAAACTTCAGCATGCAACAAGAAATAAACATTCAACACTTACCATCATGTATTGATTAAGGAAATCATTAAAGTATGCACGATCTAATGCATAACAGGAAAATGCATGACTTTTGTGCAATGCATGAATCATTTTATTATCTTTCATTTAAGTCTTTTGTTTCCTTATGCATGCCCTATTAAATGCATACAACTTTAAGTTTCTCTTTTTAATTACCGTTACCCGCAGATACACCAAACAGGTACAAACCCCGAGGTCAAGTTAGGTTCCCAGGGTAACTTAGCACACAATTTGTATTTTATTACTAGGTTCCAAACTTAGCCCTCGACCGAATCACCTTCGGAACATTAGACCTCCACATCTAATGTCGGGGACACAAGGGACACCCCACGCCCACAAGTGCCACTTCCTTGGTACAAAAAACAACTGTTGTGTCAAAACATACCAACCCCAGCTTAAGTGGCGGACTCTCCCTAAAACCGTGGCTAGGAGAAGGAACCTCAATATCGGGTTCAGGAGACCAAACTAAGCACACAGAGTTTTGTATCCTCACACTCTCCCCAAGACCGGATTTCTAAGATCCCCATTCTCCAGATGGGTGATCCCAGAAGGTATATTACACTGTGCTTTATTATTACTTTTTATTAAAAATTAATTCCTTAAGTTTTGCAACATCATATGCAAAAAGAAAATTAAAAGCTCGCATCTATCTCGCGAGAGCCATCACAGGACTCCGGCCTGTGGAAACATATAGAACAATGCAATAAAACTGAAATATTAATAAAACATGATTTTTGCGATGCATTGATATGAGTAAGGGAAAACATTTCCACAGCTCGGGCTTACCAAACCCTCGATGATTCATTTTGATCACCGAAGCACTAATGCAAGAATCATAACCATATGTAATGTATGCAGTGGTATCAACATGCCTCCAAGTACAGTCATATATGTACCAAATTAATCCATTGACAATGAACATGAAATATGACATTCCCATATGCAAATTGAACTGCCCACGTTATACCCTTTTTCCTGTGCATATGCATGGTACGTGCATGCATCTTTATGCAATCATTGCCACGTATGCTTCTAACCATGAATCGTATTGAGATGAACAAAGTAGCATTCATGTATTTATGTATATGCAACAACACACGTCAATTCCATCAATGTGTAAGCACTCAAAACAACCCTTATCATGGAATAATGTGTAAGCATGTTCCAACAGACATATAAACCACTTCAACTCCTAGCATATATGGAAATCGAAATTTCAGGTACATAACTCATTCTCAAAATTTATCATGCTTCAAGAAATTAAAATTCCAAACTTTACTAATCACACAACCAGGCCCTGCTTTCATAAACTAACAGCATTAGGTTTCTAACATGATACGATTTCCGACATGAGAAAATTTTGTAATTGTACTAATACAAGGGCGGGTATGTTGTCACTGGGTTTATCAAAATAAATCAGGGGATTGAACATAGAAATAAAAATTCCCCCTAATTTTTTTTTTCTTTTTAACAGCCCAGCCCAGCCGACAGGTCGGCTGGGTCTGACAGCATATTCACAGGCCCAGTTTGGGCCTGTGTATGCTGTCAGGAAAACCCCCACCTATACAGAAAAATAATTTTTTTTCAAAGCCACCTAGCCCAGCCGACCCTGCCGGCTGGGTCTGACAGCATATCCACAGGCCCAGTTTGGGCCTGTGTATGCTGTCAGGAAACCACCGCATCTTTTTTTTTTCTTTTTTATAACAACTAGGCACAATCCCTATTAGTCTCAGGTTTAATTAAATGCCCAAACTGATTAAGCTTTAACAGTTTCTAAACAAAAATCAAAATTTCAACACATTTTTTAGTTACTAAGACATATCAGAGTTAAACAATGGATGAAATCTCAATTCATTCTAACAAGTCAAGTTCAAATAACTGATTCATATCAACATAATAAATCTGATGTAAACTTCATTAAACCCCCCCAAAACTCCACATCAGTATATATATATATATATATATATATATATATATATATATGGCCTTAACCAGAAATTCAAAAGCAATTTAATTACATGCTTTGGAATACACCCAGTTAATGAAATCTGAAAATTTAGGGAACACTACATGTATCAAAGAGAAGATTTCGAACAAAAGGCCCAACTAAAACTGGGTCTAGCACACAGCCAGACCCACCCAGCCGACCCAGTTGGCTGGGTCTGGTACACAGCCCAGCCGACAGCATGCCTGGGCCCAAATCATGAAGGTAAAAGCTTATTAGTTCTGTTTTTTTTTTTTCAAAACAATAAGAGCACAGAAGGTGTAAGTGAGTAACTGTGGAAACCGTGGGTCCACTGTTCTCCATGAGATTCCATCGAGTGTTGCATGGAGATCCAATCTCCACCGATGCCCCATTAGAATAAAAAAGAGGTACCCGTACCTCGTTTCGCAAATCCTGGTGATCGGAGACAGCTTTTACGAGAGAGAGATCGGCTGAGGTCGAACCCACCCCCACTGTCGAACTCCGGTTGAAAGGAAACAACGAGGAGGAGGAAGGACTGCCGCTTGACAAGGGTGGTGCGTATGCCTGCCGCGGTTGGGAAGTTGCTGGCGATGGGGCTCCGGCAACATGCACGAAAACGAGAGGGAGAGTGAGAGAGATTTGGGGCAAAACAGAGAGAGGAAGGGGAAGGGGATACCAACCTGCCATTTTAAAGGAGGAAGCCCTCCGAATTTGGCGGAGATCGTTCCCCTTTCGCCGGAGGCTGCGGCCCACCTTTCCCCCCATTTTCCCCTCACACGATAGGGGTTAGGGTTTTCTCTCAGCACCCTAACCCTCCCCCTTTCCAGCAATATCGGGCAACCCTTATCGGGTTGCCCCCCCCCCCCCCCCCCTTTTTTTTTTTTTACTCGTTACACAGGGGCGACCCGGGTCCGAACTCGGGACCCGGTAACCAACCTTGAGTTGGGTCCACGCCTGTTTCCCATAAAAAATGGATCCGCAAGTTGGATCCAACTGTGGATCCTCGAGTTCGCTTTATATATATATATATATTTCTCGTTTTATTACTAATGTTAATATATTTTTTTTATAACGCAAATAGCTATGCATAAATACCCATTTATGGGTCCGAGATCCGAAATATGGATCTTAGGTCCAAATTGCATGGTTCCAGACAAAACAAATAAATGGCAAAACTTACGGTTTTTATAAACAAGGCATTTTGAAATTTACAGGAAGCGGGAAGCAAAGTATCAATTTGAAAGCGAAATATAAATAAAAAATGAAGTAATATGGTAACTGAATAGAATCAAACAAGAAACAAATAAAACCTAAAATAAAATTGATTATTATTATATTTCATGATTTTTCAGTAAAAGAGTTCAATTTTTGTTAAAATCTAACAATGATGGTTACCAATTTAGAGAAAGTACATGGGAAGTGAGTGAAAACGTGAAAGGAAATACATGAAAAGAAACGTGATAAAAGCATATAGGAAATATATACCATGTGTGTTGAAAGCATAGAAGAAGCGTGGGGTAATCGAGATTCCCATGAAGTTTCGAAAGTGAGGAGTATCGTGCTTCCGAAGTGAATTTTCGAAAAGTGCGCTTCCCACCTACCTAAGATGCTTCCTGTAACTTTGGATGAAACTCTTGAAAGATATAAAATCAAATTAGTTGCCAAGGGATATTCCCAAGAATATGGCATATATTACGAGAAAACCTTTGCTTCAGTCGCTAGAATGACCATTGTTAGAACCCTAGTAGCCTTAGGCTCTGTTTGAAAATGACCTATATTTCAAATTGATGTCAAAAATATTTTTCTTAACGTAAACCTAGTTGAAGGAGTTTATCTGGAGGTACCACTGGGTATAAGTATTCCTAATGGTAAAACTCTTCATTTGGAAAAGACTTTTTATGGACTTAAACAAGCACCAAAGGCTTGGTATGACCGGTTTTCTCGAGTTATGCTTGATATTTGGTTTATAACTTGTTTGACTAACACTGAACTATTTGTTAAGATTTCTGATGAATGTATTATTATTATTGTTCTCTATGTAGACGACATGATCATTATTAGAGGAGATAAACAGGGAGTTGAAAATATTAAAAAACTTCTCAAAGAATATTTTGAAATGACTGATTTAAGCTTCTTAAAATATTTTTTAGTAATCGAAGTTACTTACTTTCTTAGAGAATATTTATTATCTCAGTCTAAATTTGCTTTTGACATTGTTTGTAGGTCTGAAATCACAGATGATAAGAGAGTTGATACCCCTGAGTTTGTCAACACCAAGATGTGAATTGATGATGGAGACTTCTTGAAGACCTTACTCCTTACAAACAACTTATTGGAGCAGTCTTTTATCTTTCAATTACTAGACATGACATAACACACGTTGTACACACAACTAGTTAATTTTAGCACGCTCCCACTTTTGTTCACATGGGAACAATTTTATGTATTATTAGATATATTAAGACTTCTCTTTCTCGAGGCATCTTTCTGTTTGCATTATCTTCTTTAGATTTAATTGCTTATGCTGATACTGACTGGAGAGGTGATCTCAATAACAAACACTCAACCATGGTTTTTTGTGTTTTCTTAGGTGAATCTCTAATTTTATGGCGCTGAAAGAAGCAACAGAAGGTTTCGCTTTCATCAACCGAGGCTGAATATCAGGTCATGACAACCACAACGATAGATGTAGTCTAGCTCATAAGGTTGTTGGCTGATATTGGAGTTCAAGTGACAGGAGCTTCCTGCATGTGTTGTGACAACAAGAGTGCTATCTACATTGCTAGCAATTGTACTTTTCATGAACGCACTAAACATATCGAAATAAATTGTCACTATGTTCGTGAGAAATATGTACATGAGACCATTGATTAGTACATTTCTCCACCAAACCTCTCGTTGCTCTCCGATTCCACTTTCTCTGAGACAAAATTTCGGTTATTTTACCGAAAGTTTGAGGGGGAGTGTTAACATTGTACATATATATTATATATATTTATAAATATATGTTTTTGTTCTTTATTTTTCTTTTATTTCTTTTTGTCTAATTCTTTTTGAACTAGACCTTGACTAGTCAGCAAAATGTTGACTAGTCAAAGGAGTCGTTGGAGCTAGTCCAACAGCTCTATTTGTAGCCGTTGGACTAGCTCCAACGACTCTTTTAGAGTCTCTTTCTCTCTCTCACCGGTGTATATAAATAGGGGTCATTCCCCCCCTATTATTCATGCTTCTTCTATGAAGGTTATCAATAAAATATTAATTTTTTAGCCTTTTGTGTTTGCCCCTTGTGTGGGTTTTGTGAGTAAGTCCATTGGTGGCTTTTGGTGTGTTCACTGGCATTGTGGTGGATCTTGTTGGAGGATTTCATTTATTTACATCTTTTTCTTTGTTATCTCTCTCATGGTTGGAACCCTATTGCTTATATAATACTTGCTGAAGTTGATTCAATTGTTGATTCAATTGTATGGGAGTACCTTTTCTACCTTAGGTCAATACCTTCACTATCTCCAGTCAGAGTACCTTTTCTACCTTAGGTCAATACCTTCACTATCTCCAGTCAGCTGCAATTAAAAGTCGATGGTTCTCAATGAATCAATTGCTACACAATCTTTGAGAAAAAATCATTGGACCCAGAGTTCATCTTATAGGACTTGTGGATTCTCTTCAATGGTACTACTTTGTGGTTGAGTTCTTATCCAGGATATGCTTTCAAACAGTGGGATTGTAGTTTTTCGTTGTTTTTTGTGTAAATACAGTGAAAAGACATGCTGCATTTTTTGTTTCTTGCTAGTGTTTGTGGATGCACCTTATCCTTTATGGAAGGTTTGGTGTGCTAATTTTGAAGTTAGGCCCAAAATCTTTCAATTTTCACAGTTAAATGGGCTTCTAGGCAAAAAATATTTAGAGAAAAATTGGATGTGGTAACTGTTTCATGACATCTGCAGATGGAAAGACAGGTGTAGGATTTTTGGCGGATTATTGGAAATTTTCTTTAGAATCTTAGATTGATCCAAAGATCTAGTGTGATGTTAATGCATATGATCTTGCTGCTTGAGACTTTTAGAATTACCCCTGGAGTTTCTTGGCTTTTGTCTAAGCTATGTCACACAAACACTTCACTTCGCATGCGTATCTCATGTTGACAGGACATGCCATTCGGACACACCAGGAAACTTCATGTACACAGTTAAACCAGTATTGGACACCATCAACATTGTGGCATTAATTTTTTCTGTTTCCTTTTATGATCTTGATTACCTATTTTGTGTTCACTTGCATTTTTTCTTTTATAAATTGTCATCAATTACATTACATTTCAATTTGAACATAATTTTATTATTTGATGTTTTTAATTATGGTGATTTCGGATTGTTGTTTAAGAGCTTGCACTTGAGATGATATTCATGTTTTATTGCTTTAGGTTAGAATTATGTGTGTGTAGTTCCTATATCATAATTTTTTATAACTGCTATATCGTACCAAGTGTATCTGCATCATATTTCCATTCCCACATCCATATTCATGTGACAGTGTCTGGGAATAAAATATTCTAGATTCTATATCTACTGGACTCTTTAGTAGAAAATTATGATTGCAGGTTTTATTTAGTCAATCAGACTATGTAGATGTGTTGTCTATTATTTTAATTTAGTAAGAAACATACTTTGGATCTAATTGTTTATATGTAAAAATTGTTCTATTTTCCTGAAGAATTGGGGCTGTTGGTTTTTAGATTCTTTTAAAAACTTCATCTATTCATCAAAATCGTTTTATTGGTGCATGCTTTATGCTAAAAAAGTCTGTGGAGATCACATCTCACTGGTTAGATTTATGAAACATTCAATACTGACATTAGAAAATGTAAGAGGCTACTACAGAATATGGTACCCCCAAGGGTACCAAAGTTAAGCCCTATACACATGCACACAAACTCAAGTGATAGTAACTGCTGAACATGGGAAGAGAACAATGTAAATTCAGGTGCAAGAACAATGAAATATCCTTTTGTGACAACAGGAAAGTATTCTGCATTTTGGAATCAACAATTGTAACCAGGTCGGTTGTGCAAAACTGACCACCAACTTAAAATGATGGGCTAATTCAGAGTCATAATCTGTTTATTTGAAGGATGTGTTTATAACGTAGAAATTCCATAGAAGTGGTTCTTTTCAAGGTATTCTTTTCCCTTATCCACTCTAATCTTTTGCTCTTCGTATGCTTTGGGTACAAGCCGCTTTTCAGTTAGTCATCTGTTTGTCTCTTCTCAAATTGCTTAAAGATGTCATTTCATTTGCCCAATTGATGGTCCTACCTTTGGAATTTGTGTCTTGTTATACATGTTTCTGTGGATAAAACATTCAAATAATTGTTCTGGGAGATTTGTGTGCTGTCAAGCGTGTCTTGATGAATAACATATTCAATAATTATTTGTGAAGTGTTTTTGCCTTAAGCTTTATTATCAGGTCTAATTTACCTCTTGATTACAAATGTAGCATCCAGGAAAGGGACCATATTTCAGAGCAGCAGTTGGTATTACGGCAGTTGGAAGCAATATTATTTATTCATAAATTATCTAGAAGTGGTCATCATGCAGATGCTCTTAGGGAGATTGCCAAGCTTCAATTTCTTCCATTAGATCCACGAGTTCCATATACTACAACTGATGTATTTCAAAATTTATCTCCTTTTGTTGAAGCTTGTGTGCCTGATTTATTAAAGGTAGCCCTCACTTGTCTGGACAATGTGTCAGATACAGATGGTATGCTTCATGCTTTGAAGGCTAAGGTAATGCTTTACATTTGCTTTCATGAATTATCCTGGTCCTGGGTTCTTACTGTTATGCACTTTTGTGCTTTATGAAATTGAACTTTGTAATAGTCCCTTGTATGATGTTGAAACTCTTAAATTGTTTGACATATGCTTATCGGCCTTTGCATGTTTGATAGTTGTGAACTGTGGAGTTTTTGGAGATTTTATATAGGCAGGATATAAAAGAAAGTAAAATTTGAGGAACTCCTTTGTAAAGCATAGCCATCTAAGTTCTTGAAATCCTCTGACAGGATTGTCACGTCATTTTACTTGTTTTCACTAGAAGTTTCATATTTTTTATTATGATGTATTACCATGTGAATTCTTTAATGCTTTGAAAGCAACTTACCAATGTGATTTATCTTTCTGCTCATATATTCCAGATTGCCAACTTTGTGGCGAATCATATGACCCAGAATTGGCCTCAGGATTTATATGAGAAGGTGGCACGGAGCTTATGAAAAGAAGGGATGATTTACGAGCTGCAAGTATGATTCATGGATTGTCTATGGATGTATTTGCTGTTTGATTTGCTTGCAGCACCCCTTTTCATTAGGCCATCTGTAGTCTATTTTCCGATTTGGCTCTGAAAATTTTGTTTCGAGAGAGCAGATTAGATCCTACTGTTGCGGACTAGCAAAAACTGGTGCTTGTAGAACTGCCGTCTAATGCTATCTTGGGTAAGGCTTTTCATACTTGTCCATGTTGTGGTGTTTACTGCTCAGTAAGCAATTGATGTCATAATTGCAGGGTTAGTCCTGTTCCGTGATCATAGAATTTGCTTGATTTTGTAATCTTCTGCTTCAAAAGTCACAGAATCCAGGAATTATTGTGAAGAATCTGTGAATATTTTTTTCTGGTGGTGAGAAGTTTATTTGTTGCTAATCATGGGTAGACAGGTCTGATTTCCTTAGGGTGCTTGCATATTTGGCTTCGCCCCTTGCACCACTTCCCAAACATACACTGTTTCTTCGAAAGGAAAATGATCACCTGACAGGTTTTGAAGCGCAATGGTCTCACACTTCTCTTTGCCACCATGTTAGTCTTGCTTGATCTCTTCTCCATCTTTTCTGTTGATTCCAGAAACACCATTGATTTAGTATAAGCAGCAGCATGACAGGAGGGACTTGATTTCTGGGTCCTACTTGTTGGTCATCACGTTACTGCTCTAAGAAATTGCTGTTGAGGTTCAACTTTTAGGGGCTCCAATCTGGTGAAATCGGTTTCGCCTTGTGGGGTTGTTTAAAACGTGTACATGCATACTTCGGATGTGATGTATATCGCATGCCGATTGTCATTTGTTTCAGCAGCACAAGTGGTCTTAGATATTTTTTCCTGATGTTTTACTGACACTGAAATGCATCATTTGGTTTGGCATTTAACAAAATGGAGATTTGACCTCTGGTTAGTGGTCAAGGTATGTGGGCGTGGAAGACGCCCAAAAGCCTTTCATAGACCATTGGATGTGCTTGCGTTTATCCTTGGTGTTGGCTTTGAAGCAAAGCAAGGATTTATTGAAATGACATTCCTTGTTTTTTGATTTGTGACTACTAGCAGGACCCATTAGTTGCTATTCCTTTGATCCTGTTATCATGCTCTGCATTTATACATGTCACAGATACGGCCAATATATTGAAAATATCATGATTTTATTGGTGTTATAATACACTCTGAGATCATACCTTAAAAAAGCAATGTTTTTTAGTTATATTTTAAACTGTTCATAATTTTATCATTATACTAATGTGAAAATAAGACGGGTTTTATGGCGTTTTGAATTGTGTTTTTATTTTTGTTTACACTTGTATTTATTTGCTATATATTATTTTATACGCCAATGTTTTCCTTAAGAGGAGCCAAATTTTTCAAAATATTGTGAGATTTTCTTGAGAACAAGGATTGTGGCGTTGATTCGATATCAAGGTTTTGTTTTCTTTATAGGAAGAAAAATACTTGATTTGAGCAGGCAAGAGCCAGTTCAGTTCAGAGGGATAACGTGCAAGCTTTTTAGATATTTGTTGAGAGATGTATTGGATGAAGCAAAACGTAACTCAAAAGAGTGGCTTGGTTGGTAGGTCATCGTCCGTACGACTGCTCAGAGATGGATGCCAATTTTTTTTTATGATGAACCCTCACCGAGAAATGGGTCACTTAATGGGACGGTAAGACTCAAGGTTGAGAACACGACCACCTAGCCGTATCTGCTCAGGCAAAAGCTAAAAGCTTCTCCCACATTTATCGACACACACGTGTTTGATTTTGGTGTCTATTTCCAAACACAGCCTAATGGTATTTGTTGGAATATTATGGTGATATATTCATAATGACAAACTAACTAAAGGTTGATGGCAAGCAAATTTTTCACATTTACTTTTCTTTCTTATCTAAGTAAACCCTCAAAAAGAACTTTGGAACAGTAATTTGTCTCTAAGGTTGATGAACTAAGCATGCCTACAAGGATAATAACTTGAAAGGTCAGGGATGAGTACGTAGCCGGCTAGAAGAGTCATCCACTGTTTGTTGGGGGGTGCATTATTTTTAATTTCTTAAATATTAAAGTGGCATTCAATGCAGCATTAACAAAATATTTATTGCCCTTTGAGGTTCTCTACTCTCAGAAGGCTTTGATCATTCTTAACTTGCAAAGACAAAATAAGAATACTTTGAAGTCAGTCACTTTATTAAAACGAATACCATGATGTATGCGTGCAGCCAACCAGTGTGTAATCACCGTTGGATGACCTTAAACGTGATATGCACAAAGAGGATTAAAAGGATGATCAGCAGAGCAGCCTGACTGGAATAATATCATAAATGGCCAAGCAAACGTATCACTATTTTATCAGGATATTTTCGAATGGTGCATTCTCAAATATGCATTGTTATTAAAATATCACCTATTTTGAACATATCATGTTCTTAATTCTTATCTCAATTTCTCTTTGACCAAGACAAAAAAAAGGAGATCATTTCAGTCATGAAAGCTAAGGATGTTCTGAATGCAATATTATTGAAATAAAAACACTTTGTTTACAGACTTGTGCATATTTTTATCAGCATTTTCCAAAAAATAAATTTTTAATTGATTGCATTGGTTTTTCCTGGCTGAGATTTTCTCTGTACCGAGATTTGTGGCACTAATTTAGAGAACTGATAAGAAAGATGGACACTTCTATTAAAAAAAACTCGATTTCAAGCTTGAAATGCTAATCACGGCTAAAAATAAAAAAAGCTTGACACCTGCCGTGACAGAATTTGGATTGTTTTTTCAGATTGACTATATATGGCACCAAATCATCCCTGACCCAGTGAATCTATCTTGGCCATACCGAACCTTGTCTGGTTGATGTGATGGGAGTCCCAGACTCCCAAGTCAACCCTCCTTGGCTCGAATATAAAATTATAATTGACAAAAAAACAAAGAGAAGCAGAGTGATAGGTAATGTTACAATTTACGGTCAACTGTAAAACCGGGTCCCATCTATAACCACATAGAACCTTGATTTATAGCTGGGTTGATATGGGACTAGTATGCAAGTCCCACTTCGAACAATGAACTCAAGTACTTGCAAACAGGATGGTTAGGTGACAACCAAGGGGTCTCGGGCTCGAATCCCAAGGGGGTATCCCCAAGATTAATTATGAAAAAGAAGAAAAGGTATGCGCAAAAATCAGTTTTGCAAGATCGTTCTTACTAAATCAGCTTTTGACCACAGAAAGGAGTAATTGTTACCCTGTAGAACATTCATTTCTGCAAACTATAATACAACTTGAAGGTGCTCAGATTTACAATTCTCCATGACAACCGTGAGCAAGTATAGCCCTGTTATTGAATCATCTGGTCATGGTGAGCTCCAATGTTCCCCAAACAATGTGCAATATCTCCATTTGTGTTAACTGCACAATTGGCAATTAGAGGTCCGCAGATTCTGTCTTGCCGGCCCGCATTCGCTGTTGGGTCTGCATCAGCAAGTTGCAGGCTGCAACCTCCCTCCTTGAAGCAGATTGTGCAAGTCCTTTCAAAAGAAAGAATGCCAAGTTGAGTATCAATCCTACCCTTTAATTCTAGCAGTAAAGTTTTCAGCCTCAACACCACTGCCTCCAGCACTGTCTGACTCCGCAATTTTCTAATTAACTGCTGGTTCAGAGCTCTCAGTTTCTCGACCTCTTCCAAGTAAGCAGTATGTGCTTTCTTCTTCTCCCTATACTTTCTCACTGCTTCTTTGTTCCCTGAGGTCTTCCTTTGGTCACAGGGATTTGCTTCTTTTCTGTCACACTCTCCCCTCCTGTGGTAAAAACCTGGGTGTGTGTATGATAACTTGTATGTGTGGAATCAGGTCCAGGAGGGTTACATGCATGTGTGTGGGTACGAGTTCTCGTGTTCTTCAAGAATTGATCCAGCAGAAGGTCTTCTGATGATGACCCACAAAAACTGTTAGCAGTTTCATGATCAGGCAACAGTCCATCATCAAAAGATTTGGCTTCCCTATCAACCATCTTATTCAGAAAGATTCCCACTTCAGGCAGTCACCACAGTTTGCTGCCGCATTTATTATGTAATCAAGGTAACAAACGTGCCACAGATTTCTAGCAGAGATTGGAGTAAGCTCCAATTCAACAGATTTTAGTGGACATGTTCATACTAACAGATCCACACATAAAATTCAAAATACCTGCACTCCAAATCCACCAAATTTCAGTTTAACAGAAATTAATGTGGATGAAAAATAAGATATGCAACTCTAGAAGCAGAATCATAGGAGAACTTCCATACAAACAGAAGATGTATAGTAGCAAAAAAAGAGCATCACACAAACTTCACCTCAGAATCAGTTCTGGAATTCAATTCTAAACGAACACCATGAAAGAAGCCAAAACCTATATCTGGGTCACCTACAAATAAAGCACTCTTTATTTCAGATGAAAGATCAATAATCAATACACATTAGGAATAGATATATGCAGACAAGAACAAGCCCCCTTTGACAACGTTTATAGAACAACAAATAAGACACAATTCCAATATGCCAAAAGCTAAAATTGGGCAACCTTCAAATGATTAGAAAACTGAAACAAAAGAAGACACGAAACTACGTCTAGAAATAATTTCTAAAGAAAAATCTTACTTTTTCTTTGCAATTAAATAACCACCCATATCAAGTTTCTCAATAAGGCACAAAAGGATGGTAGAGCATTGAAACCCACAAAGCGCCTGGACGAATCCAATATCAAGTAGTGCAAAAAAGTAAATGAAAAGGGATGTCCATGAACCGAATCTCAAAAAGGAAAATACAGCATATTTCTTTCTTGAAAACAATCTAATTGCAAGTACTACCACAAGAATAATTTTTTAGTTCTTCTTCAAGAGCAAACAATCACATTTATAATCACCTCACTAGAGAATATTTCAGTTCCTGTTGGTCCCTGAATACATCGTTTCAAGAAGAATCAATCTACAGATTAATGTCAGGATATTGAGAGTGTAACGCCCGCTTGACTTGAGGGGACTTTTTTTTTTTAACTTAGCGCAAGACTTTTTTAAACTAATTCAAAATTATCTTCAAATTCGGACTCATTACACAATCAGAATCGAACCATAACAATCTGAATATCACAAAACTATTTTATAAATGAAATTTCAGAGTTTTCACACAAAAACACAAAAAGAAATACAAGAGTACAGTCCAACACAACAGTGATTGTGCACCTCAACATCCTTTCACCCATTTTTATGCAGCAGAAAAGTGAAAAGAAGCATGACATCATGTCTCAGCACAATTTCGCATACTCTTATTAGGTCTCCACAGGCAACATAAAATACATCAATTGCCATATAATCTACTTGACGTGTACATAAGCAAACCATTAAAAAAAAGTGGCCAAAAGTATTCAAACTCATTAAGCCGGTTTCAAAAGTTGTCGAATTAGGGCGGGCCAACACTGTGAGCAAGGCTCGAAAGCTGGAGGGGGAGGAATGCTAATTGTAACCTTCCTCAACACGCTAAGAACCTTTTGGTTATTTTTGCTAGATTTAATGTACAGAAGTCTAAATACAATTCAAACTTTATAGCTAAACATCTTGCGAAACTCACGAGGGGGATTCAAAAATCCTGGAAGTATCACCACCCCCATTGGTTCCCCGTAAGGGGAGATGTATAAACCATTACTGTAATACTCTTGTGATTTCGTGAAATGATACCTGGTAAAGGTCTGCCTAACCCCAGCTTGCCTTTAGAAAAAAAAAAAGGTAAATGATTTGAACATTGGGGTATAAAAATTATTGTAATTTAGGACTTATAATTGAATTTGAGTTGGTAGATAATAATAAAAATATGGCTTTTTTGGCAATTTTGAGAAAATGATGGTCATAACAGACAATTCAGAAATGTGATGCCATTTTTTAAATCAAGTTAAAGTTTTTGGGCCCTAAATAAAATTTACCCTCTAACCCTCTAGGATAAGTCTCTTCAATTAACTATATTTAAATGACACTGAATCTAAGAAAAGATATTTTCACCCCCCTTTAACCAAAGCAGGTTATATGTCCCCCCCCCCGAACAGGGCAGTTAGCTACATCTCATGCTCGGGGGTCCCAAAGAGCACCACGTATGTAATATTGTGTGTCTCGTATCCCCATGTTTGTCAGCATTAATTAGCATTGGAGTTTAATGCGATTGCAAAGACTTAAGTACCCTCTCCTCCATTGGTGCCAAAAAAAATGACGATTCTTGAAAAGGAGTGGTTGTAAAGACTTAAGTGCCCCGAAGATGATTATTTAAGACCCAGTCTCTGCACTGCAGGATTATCTGAGAAAGAAATCTCCCCTGGATGAGGCCATGAACATCAACCCTCTCACACTCTCTCTCCCTTCTATTTCTGCTTCTATGCACATCCAACAGAAGATCTTACATTGCTCCATCAAGCACCGGCTGACCTGCACATTGACTGTTGTGGAGCCTGATTCAGAGTTTTTGTCCTTACAGGATGAGAGTTTGGGGGTTCATCCCAGCGTGGGTAGCATCATTCAACTAAATGAGTTGTAGATCCTGATTTAGAGTTTTTACCCTTATAGGAGAGGGGTCTGGGGGCTCCTCCCAACGTGAGTAACATCATTCAACTTGAAGAGTTGTGGAGTCTGATTCAAAGTTTTTACCCTTACAGAAAAGGGGGGTCTGAGGGCTCCTCCCAGCGTGGGTAGCATCATTCAACCTGATGAGTTGTGGAGTCTGATTCACAGTTTTTACCCTTACAGGAGGAGGGTTTGGGGGCTCCTCCCAATGTGGATAACATCGTTCAACTTGATTTGTTGTGGAGCCTGATTCAGAGTTTTTGACCTTACAGGAGAAGGGTTTGGGGGCTCCTCCCGATGGTCATCCGACGAAACAAACCTGAGCCATCAAAAATGTCTGTTTGAACTTTTTAGCGTCATCTTCTTCTTCTTCCTTCTCCGTAAAACACTGTAAAACCCTCTCTCTCTCTAGAGAAGAAATCAAGGGAGGCAAAAAGTTCCCCCTGGAGAAGGCCATGAACATCAACCATCTCACTCTCTCTCCCTTCTCTCTCTACTTCTGTGCACATCCAACAAACGATCAAACATTTCTCCATCAAACACCGACTGACCTGCACACTAATTGTAGCATTGTTCAACTTGATGAGTTGTGGAGCCTGATTTAGAGTTTTTGCCCTTACAGGAGGGGGGTTTGGGGGGTCCTCCCAGCGTGGGTAGCATCATTCAACTTGAAGAGTTGTGGAGTCTGATTCAAAGTTTTTACCCATTCATATTTTAAGGCATTAGATCTCATGTTTGAACATCCACGCATGTGCAGTTTGCTTTCATCATGTTCAGTTGCTTTCTAGATTATACTTTGAATTCTGGTGGATTTTAGATCTATCGATTTGTATGTAACCAGAGCTCATTTTAATTTGAATTTTTTACTGCAACATCATGCATATGTCTTCATGCTCTTCACCAAAAATCAGATCATTCTGAGTTTGTTTGACCCACTTTAAAAATCGAGATTCAAAACCTGTTATTTTGCACCGTCAGGATTTTAGCAGAATCAGAACCAACTTGCGGGAGTGATTTCTCCCTAACCAGAGATGATCTTTCTGATCCGTAAAAATGGTTGTTTTCTAAATACCAAATTTTAGCGATTTTTATGGTGTTTTCATACCAGTTTTGGGTAAAAAACCATAACCTTGTCACCCTGTGTCATTTTAACGGCTCAGATTTTGATCCATTTTGTTTGAATTTTATTTCCCTAATGGGAGATCATTTTTCAATTCTGTAAAACGAGTTCTTTTCGTTTATGTGTCTAGTTTATCCCTGTAAATTTTCAGAATTTTTCATTTTCAATTATTATTTTGTTTTGATTAAATACCAGAACCTTGTATCCAGATTTTATAAATGTTCTCATTTTGGCCCCCATATCATGATTGTTGTAGTACTTCTTCAACAAATCGCTATTTGATTGACAATATTCTTCAGCAAATCGTTGTTATGATTTTTTGGGGTCTCTAATGAGTCTCTACTATGATTTGTAGTATTTTTGGGTCTCCAACGAGCCTCACAATGATTTATAGTGTTGTCTGGTCTTTTAACTATGATTTATAGTGCTTTGGGGTCTCCAACGAGCCCCACAACGATTTGTAGTATTTTTCAGTCTTTTAACTATGATTTATAGTGTTTTTGGGTCTCTAACGAGACTCACAGCGATTTATAGTGTTGTTGGACCTTGCTATAACGATTTGTAGTGTTTCTCGCTAAACACTACAGCGATTTGTGATACAAATCGCTATCCGAATCACGATCAACTTGTCAGGGCCATATCTCCCTAACCAGAGATCGGATTTCAAATCCGTAAAAAGTGGTGTCTTCGGTATTAAGTCTAGTTTGTTAACCGGTATCTGGTTAGGGATATATGGCTCTGACAAGTTGGTCTTGATTCGGATAGCGATTTGTATCACAAATCGCTGTAATGTTTAGCGAGAAACACTACAAATCGCTATAGCGAGGTCCAACAACACTATAAATCGCTATGGGTCTTGTTAGAGACCCGAAAACACTATAAATCATAGTTAAAAGATCAAAAAACACTACAAATCGCTGTGAGTCTCGTTGGAGACCCCAAAGCACTATAAATCATAGTTAAAAGACCAGACAACACTATAAATCATTGTGAGGCTCGTTAGAGACCCAAAAATACTACAAATCATAGTAGGAACTCATTAGAGACTCAAAAAAATCATAACAACAATTTGCTGAAGAATATTGTCAATCAAATAAGGATTTGTTGAAGAAGTGCTACAACAGTCATGATATGGGTGCCAAAATCAGAACATTTATAACATCTAGATACAAGGTTCTGGTATTTAATCAAAATAAAATAGTAATTGACCATGAAAAATTCTGAAAATTTACAGGGATGAACTAGACACATAAACGAAGAGAACCCGTTTTGTAGAATTGAAAAATGATCTCTCATTAGGGAAATAAAACTCAAACAAAATGGATCAAAATCTGAGCCATTAAAATGACACAGGTTGACAAGGTTATGGTTTTTGACCCAAAATTGGTATGAAAACACCATAGAAATCGCTGAAATTTGGTATGAACAAACTAGATTTAATTTAAAAAACAACCCTTTTTACGGATCGGAAAGATCATCTTTGGTTAGGGAGAAATCACTCCCGCAAGTTGGTCCTGATTCTGCTAAAATCCTGACGATGCAAAATAATAGGTTCTGAATCTCGATTTTTAAAGTGAGTCAAACAAACTCAGAATGATTTGATTTTTGGTGGAGAGCATGAAGACATATGCATGAAGTTGCAGTAAAAAATTCAGATTAAAATGAGCTTTAGTTACATGCAAATCGATAGATATAAAATACACCAGAATTCAAAGTATAATCTAGAAAGCAACTGAACATGATGAAAGCAAACTGCATATGCGTGGATGTTCAAACATGAGATCTAATGCCTTAAAATATGAATGGGTAAAAACTTTGAATCAGACTCCACAACTCTTCAAGTTGAATGATGCTACCCACGGTGGGAGGAGCCCCCAAACCCCCCTTCTGTAAGGGCAAAAACTCTAAATCAGACTCCACAACTCATCAAGTTGAACGATGCTACAGTTAGTGTGCAGGTCAGTCGGTGTTTGATGGAGAAATGTTGGATCATTTGTTGGATGTGCATAGACGTAGAGAGAGAAGGGAGAGAGAGTGAGATGAGGTTTTACCCCTCTCTTGTAAGGGTAAAAACTCTGAATCAGGATCTACAACTCATTTAGTTGAATGATGATACCCACGCTGGGAGGAGCCCCCAAACCCTCCTCCTGTAAGGGTAAAAACTCTGAATGAGGCTCCACAAGAGTCAATGTGCAAGTCAGTCGGTGCTTGATGAAGCAATGTAGGATCTTCTGCTGGATGTGCACAGAAGCAGAAAGAGAAGGGAGAGAGAGAGTGAGAGGGTTGATGTTCATGGCCTCCTCCAGGGGAGATTTCTTTCTCGAATAATCCTGCAGTGCAAAGACTGGGTCTTAAATAATCATCTTTGGGGCACTTAAGTCTTTTCAAGAATTCTTCCTTGAATTCTTCTCTAGAGAGAGAGAGGGTTTTACAGTGTTTTACGGAGAAAGAAGAAGAAGACTTTGAAGAGTCAACATCATCCTCGACTTTCTTGATGGAGGACATGTTTGTCCTTTTTTTTGAACTGTTTGTTTTTTCTTTTTTGAATGAAAGGCATTTTTGTCATTTTCTCAAACCACCACTTTATGAGAATAGCAATAAAGGGTATTTAAGTCTTTGCAACAACACCAGAGTCCGATGCAAAGTTATGTCAACATACACGGGAATACGAGCCCCATGTGCTTGTATACGTGGTGCTCATTCAAATCCCCGAACACAGACGTGGGATTCGGTGAATCATCGGGGGGGGGGGAACATACACCACCCTCTCCCCTTTAACAATGTCCCCGTTCCTTTCCTCTATTCTTTAACCTGTTTTTCCCTTGTCTAATCCCGATAGTAGTTTTCTCGTCCATGAAAACCTTCAACATCCAACCCAACTTCCACCATTCTTCTTCCTTAAACCTTCATAAAGAGGAAAAGGAAAATTCATCTGCTGCCAAAACTTTTTCACTAAAAGACCTAATGGATTGGAAAGGATGGAGAGACTTAACCTGTTCACAATCACCACTGGTTGCCCTAATGCTTAGACAGAGAAGAAGAGATCGATGAAAACTCTCCTGGTTATAGATTGAACGAGTAGAATAGGTGAAGGTGATTTTCTTTTTCCTTGTGTCTACCACCGTTGCACGTGGAAGGAAACCACGTTTTTTTTTTTTTTGGAAGTATTTGGGCTTTCACGTTGTTTAGCGACGCATCACATAGATCAGCTATACTTTTTTTTTCTGTTTTAAAGATTTGATGATTTTAATCTTTTGGATCTCAACCTCTCTAACGTATATTTTTTGAGAGAAAAGGTAAACTTAATTTTATTAATGTAGAAAGGCAAGAGCGACGAGAGATCGACCCCAGCCTGGCCAGAACAGAAGAAAAGCACAGTAGCTGGCCTGGACCATCCTTAAAGGTCCTGTAGTTAGGCTCCCTCCCACCAAGCTTTGAATAACCACCACTCTTAACGTATATGGTTGGATAGAGAAAACCAAAAGATGTGAACTTACACTTACTGCGAAGTATTTGAAAGTAGCAGTCCGTATGTCAAAAAAATATGGGTATGTCTCGAGATGCTGCATGACATTTCTTTGAGAAAAAAATGGCATGAGGATAATACTAGCCAAGGACCCTGACCTGAGGTTTGGGACTGCTCACCCTGACCAAAAGTATTTGAGAGTGTGTGTGTGCGTGGTAGC
Source organism: Nuphar pumila (assembly GCF_984573655.1). Classification (NCBI taxonomy): domain Eukaryota; kingdom Viridiplantae; phylum Streptophyta; class Magnoliopsida; order Nymphaeales; family Nymphaeaceae; genus Nuphar; species Nuphar pumila. Next base: position 132,336,340 of record NC_143251.1, read on the forward strand.
TGCTTAATCCATAGGTGCTTGATGAAAACACACATTTGTTGTAAAAACCTATAAATTTTTAAGAGAAAACAAATAAAGGAATTGTTTTATTTTGAGCTAAAAATATACTTTTTATCTTTTATTGTAAATTTTGTATGTTTATATGTTTAATTATATCTGTCTGACAAAAAAAAGATAAATTGGTCATTTTAATAATTATTGTAAATAAAATATTATTAAAATATTCAATTATCATGAAAATTAATCATTTTAAAGAGTCACAAACTCATCTAGGTATTTTAAATATCTTTTGAACTTAACTAGACTGTTTGGTGATTTTTGAAACAAATCTGAATAAAGGGTATTTTGGTCATTATAATCAAAAGTAATATTTAAAATATTTAATCTAACAATTAAACTAATTATTTTAGTAAATTATGACCTATCGGGGTGTTATTGAAGTGTTTTGGACATAGTTAAATGTATTTTGATAGTTTAAGAAGAAATTCTATAAAAAGAGCATTTTAGTCATAAAATAATTTATGAAAAAAACACTAATCAATAAATTGCTATTTTCAAAAATATCAGAACCCTTGAACTATTTAAAATTAGATGACTAATTAATGCGAATAAAATGTAAGAAACTCTTGCAAAAATAAAATATGGGGATTTAGAATGGATCTGAACTCTATACTGGTTGGATCCAATCAGAATCAAACGAAATATAAAGTTTTACGTGTTTTACACGATAAAACAAAGATTTCATGCTAACCTAATGGTGAATTTTTATATATTGGTTAAAAATAAATTGTATTAGCTAATTAGGTTAGATTCAAGCTATTTTATTTCTGTTATTATTATTATTATTTATTTATTTTCTTTATTTTATTGACTTTTCGTTTGGGACCGAACCAGACCCAAACCGGGTCCGATCCGAACCCCAAACCATTCACTCAATAAACAAACCCCAGACCCCTTTCTGGTTCTACTTTCTTTCTCATTCAGCCAAAATCCTCAACTCCTTTTCTTTTCTTCCCTTCTCCTTCTCTCCTCTCTGCTCGGGCGTCGATCGAAGACCAGCCTCTCCCTGCAGCAATCCGACGCCGCTGACTACCTTCACTGTCTGTCCTTCTCGTCGGACGCTACTGCCACAATGTCAAGACCCTTGACTATTGCCAGGTAACCTTCTTTCTCTCTCCCTCCTCCTCTCTGCAACCCTTGTTTTTGGGTCACCAGTGGTGGTAAGAGCCACCATTACCCCCCTCCTTCCAGCGCCAGCCATCGGAGGTGCACCCGCCTACTTCTGGTTTCTACCGGAAGTCACACGGGTGTCCAGGTTCTGTCGGGAACAGAGCCACCGCCCAGGGGTGACTCTCTCTCTCTCTGGGCATTTCCCCTTACCTCTGTTGTTCCAGTCGGGTGATTTCCCCCTTCGTGCTCAATTTGGAAATTTGCCACATAACCACCTGAGGCCCTTTCCATCGAGCTTCCCCTTGTTCGTGGTGGCCTCTCTATTTCTCTGTTCTCCCTGATTCACTTGACCTATGATGTTTTCCCCTGTTTCCTTCGGTGTTCTGCCAAAGATCGAGATGAGCTTGAGCTCGACTCTCCCATCGTCGCTCGAACCTAGCAACTAGGAGTAGTGTGCCCCCTCGGAGGCTCTCAGGTTCCGATGACAGAATTGATGCCTGTCTATGCTGCTCACAGGTGGTGTCTGCCTTCGGGTTGCTGTCTACGGTTCCCCACCCGAACCACTCTACGACCATGTCTGGTGTTGCATGCTGCCTGAGATTTTCAGGCCAACTGAACTCATATTTGAGGAAACTCTCCGTGAACCTGATTCCATCCTCGTGTCAGCCTTTCTTCATGGTGGGTTTTGCCCCTCTTGCATCCAAATGATACCAACTATACTAGGCTCTCACATTGCTCGAACTAACACAGCAGATGTGGGATGCCAAGAACTTGATGTGTGTCGCCGATCCGAGACAGAGATGCCACTTTTGAATTAACCGCAGGGGTGTCCCTCACTCTGATAGCTCTTCCCTGATATATTTTATTGTTTTAGATTTGGTTCCCATAGGTATATAATAAATTTTATTGAAATCGAGTGCCTTGGTTTTCATGCCACCGTGGGGGCGATGTTTTGGGCAGTGCGAAGACTTGTGGAGATACTCCACACAACTGTCCAATCTTGTTTGGACTTGTCAGGGTATTGCTTTGCGGTTTTGCCAACCGAATTACTGATTTACGTTTTGATTTTTATCACTCATGTGCGAAAGCATATTTAGATGAAAGTTATCATTGTTTGTCCAACACTATAGCTCTCTCATTGTGAGGGGACGACTAGCTATTTTGTGTTGTTTTTTACGAAACTTGTTAGATTTTGGGTTCCATTACTTCTTGCATCGCATCGCAAAGGTAGGATTCCTAAATTAAATTTTAGAATGTAATTCATGTTGTATGATAGAAATCTATAAGTTATTTTGCACGTACATTGAATTCGTAGCACAGTCACATTGCTAGAAAATATTTAGAATTGTATTATATTGTCAATATGATTCTACGTTACAGGTGCGTAGCTAAGCATATTGCGTGATGCTTGATGCTAAGAGAAGAAAAAATGCAAATATAAAAGCATGCAAATCGAGTAAATACCCATAGTAAGTAGTGGTGCAAGCGCATCATAGGTTAATTACTTTCTTAATTGTAACACTCTCCAGCTTACATACTCACTCGATTAGTTGTAGATATTTAGGACTGGTGATAATTGTAGTTCGGAGATCATGCTGAGCATGATTTGAATGTATGAGAATAAAAGTGATTTTATTTTTGTAGTTTAGAGATCATGCTTGTCATGATTTTAGTTAGCGAGATATTTGAGTATGTTTGTTGCAGGTACATGTTTGATATTGCCTTGTAAAATGAATGGTTGAATGAATTGATGTGTTGTATTAAATGCTTGCATGAAATTATATTTGAATTAAGTATGTTACGCATGTTAAGATTGTATCATGAAAGTATGTCTAAAATAAATATATCATGCTTGTGAATATGTATGCATTTTACTGCATATCCTACTCATTATGCAATTATGATGTGATGTGTTTTGCACATGAAAATATGGAATTATCTATGCATGCATAATAGTTCATGTGAAAGCATCTTGTGTTAAGCATGTTGAAATCAAATCATGCATGAAAGCACATTAGAATTGAATCATGCATAAGAGTATGTAAGTTTGAATTATATAAGTGGCATAGACATTGATATCATGCATGAGAGCATCTAAGTTTGAATTATGCAAGTGGTATAGACTTCGATATCATGCATGAGAGCATGTAAGTTTGAATTATGCAAGTGACATAGACTTTGATATTCATGCATGAGGGCATGAGAGGGTTCTATGGTGAGATTATAATGTTTGGCTTTGACCTATGACTTAATAATAAAGATAACCCCAGACCATGGGTCCAATTGAGGCGCCGATGAAGCTGGGCTCTCCGAGATGGCTGAGTTTGTCCCGATCTCTTGTCCTCTTGAGAGAGGGAAGGGTGGTACAAGCCTTATGGGATGTGTATTTTTGAAGGCTGAAAATGCCTTTTGTCCCCGTCCCATGGAGGTTAAGGGATATATCAACCAGTGAGTCCTAAGTGACAGTACCACAACTCTACAGAGTTAGAGATGCATGCTTGATTTTTCGTCAGAAATTTTGGTTTGGCGTAGGCCAAGACCTAGGACCATGGGTCTATTTTCCCAACCGCTACACTACAGGGTTGAATCGCTCAGAAAAAACCCAGTTAAGTTATAGGATGACTAATAAAATACATAGAATAATAAATACCCATATGGTTGTTTCTGAATGTCTATACCCTCTGTTGTACTAGATGGGTTTGAATAAACAAGAAAAATAATTAATTAGATTTTTAAGATAACTGCTTTGATATGCGTAATCATATATTGTGAACATATAGAGACTTCTAAGGTTTTGCATGATTATTGCATACGAGTTTATTATATGTGAATGAAAAAAACATGTTTATGATTGGTCATGTGATTTGACCTGTTGTTACAAGTCAAGGGCTTGGTTGATGCACATGAGGTGCTTGTGTGTGTGTGTGAGGCATACATGAAGTGTCAAGATAGGACATGTTCTATTATTATATTTGAATGCAAAGTGCATAAATGTTATGAGAAAAAATATGTGAATTTATAATTAAAACAATGCATTCCTTAGTCATAAGTTGGACATGAACATGTTTCTTTTGAGCATAAAGAAAGTGAATGGTTGTGTTGCATGAGAGATTGCATTTTACTTCACTTCGAAGCATGCTATGAATTGCTCACTTTTATACATTTATGCAAATGTTTGTCATGGATGTGAATGGTTGTAAAATTTAATGCCATTAATGAAAATGAATTTGATTTAGAGTTTCATGCATACAAATAATGTAATTATGAATGCTATGCAATGAATGATGATATATGTGATTGAATATCATGTTCTTGTTGTGATGTGGATTCTCTTGACTCTCAATTCTAAAATGATAAGAATTTCACTTGATTGCATCTTTTTAACTTGAATTACATTCTTCACGTTTAGTTTTGGTTTTTTACGGGCATCTGGTTGATGGCCTACAATATTTACAGATAACCTCGTGGAGGATTGAAGTGAAACGCAGGTTGTTGTGTGGCTGAAGGCTCCACTCTTACCTAGTACGGTCTCTGGAGGACCCATGCATTTTGGGAGGGTTATAAACTTATCAAGATTTGATTTTCATGTATGGATCTGTAAATTTTAAGAAGCGTAATATTTTGGAATGAGAAGATTTATGAATCATGTCTTTTTATTTTTGTAATGATTATGCTTATGATTTAAAATTTTTGAATTCTTACGTAACTACTCAATTGTCTTAAACCTTAAATAAGTGTCGGCTTTCATATTTTTGTATCTTTTTCACATGTGTGCATCCTTAGTGTAATAAACGCAATCGAGATATGTTTATGGATGATTGAAATGTGTTCATAGATGAACTTGTGGGATATTACTTTAGAGACTCATGTGTATTTTTATAATAAATAAAAAGTTTTAATTTTTTCTCAAAATTTTGGGTTTGGAAGAGTTTTAAAAAGGTTGGATTTTTTACCGGCGTTATATTTGCTGAGCATTCATTACACATATGATAGATGCTCAACATACAAACATACTAAAAAAACTCAATAAAGTATAAAAAATGCCCTTTGACCGCAACTTTCACTGCTTAAAAGCACTGTTAATGTAATATCATGCATTTTTCTATCATTTAAATTCTGAGGTTTCTGAAAAAATTGGCTAAGTATTTTAAAAGTTGGTAGAAATCCTCGATTTTAGGTGGAGTTAGCTGAGTCTGGGCGTGGCCCAGGACCCATTGATAAGATCTAAACGAGCCAATTAAGATTTGGTAAAACTTTTTATTTTTGACCTTTAAAATCGAGCAAAATTTGAGTTAAAGTTAGGCAAAATTCGAAGGTGAAATTCAGGTAATATATCATTAGATGCGTCTCAAAATTCTAAAAACATTGATATTTTGTTTTTCTAAATTCGAGCTACAGTTGGTTCAAAAATCATATTTTTTCAAAAATGACCACCTCGATATGATTGATTCTAGATTGGATCAGTTTCGATCTAATCTGTATGATCAAAGTTGATATGGATTTGAACCCAGTCTCAGACCCATATTAATTAGGATCTGGTATAGGTTGAGATCCATATGGATATTGGGCATGGATATGGATTTAGATTTTAGATCCGGATCTAGATCTAAAATTCAAGCCCAACTAATTTAAAGTTTTAAATTCAATATAAAGGTTTAATTGAGTGAATTTGCAAGTTAAAAAGACTCCTAGAGAGTGGAGATATTTTTTTTAAATTTATTAGTCAATAAATAATTGATTAAATATATATATATATATATTTAATTAATTCTACAAATTTATTTTTTTTAGATATGGTAGAATTCTATAATTGTGGAACTCTACCTATTTAAAGGGATTTTAGAGGGGGCGTCATCCTCTAGAAAGACCTAAATGTAATTAAGATAAATAAATAAAAAATAAATAATAGATAAAGAAAAAGTAGTTAGAAAGATAGATAGAGTAACACTTGCAGAACTTTATCCTCAGCAGGAATGAGACTCTAGAGGGGCGACACCCTCTAGAGGATCCCAATCCCTATATTAATTCAAAAAAAAAAAGCTAGAAGAAAGAAAGAAAGAGAGGAAAAGAAAAAGAGGGAGAGAAAGAGAATCATGGGAGAGGAGAAAGAGATAAGATGAAAGGAAGGAAGAAGGAGAGGGGTCTCCTTCCGTTTCGGGCATCCGATGAATATTTTCGGTATTTTTCTGTTTCCAATCGAAGGTATGAATTCTTCTATCGATTCAAATGGAAAGAAATAATTTAAATCAGATTTATGTGGGGATCATAGATGAAAAATAATGAATCCAATTTTTCTTAGGCATGTTCAATTACATGCCTTAATGCACGATGGTGTGAAACATGATTTTTTTATGAAAACATGGTTGGTTTCTTTTATTTATTCATGTTTTAACTATTGTTTTCTTCTTAACATAATGACTATATATATAGGGATCAACCATGCATTTGGATATTTCAACGCATTTCCGATTTGAGTTCAGATTTGACCCATACAAGGTCTACAACAAAAACATATATATATATATATATATATATATATATATATATATATATATATATATATATATATATATATATATATATAACTATGCAGTGGCTCACGTATAGTGGTCTGATTTGGATCAGATCTGATCCAAACCAGACGTGTCGCTGATTTTCAGCATGCTACTATTAGTGGTGACATATTTAATGTGTTTTAAGACTGTCATTAGGCTTTGCAAAATATTTCTTATATTTGTCAATTAATTGGTGTACTATTAGGATGATTATCAAGGTTGTTTACAGGCTCAATATATGGGTTGTGGTAATGAGAATCAGAATTTGTTAAGCTATATTATGAATTGTAATTAAAATTAATGTTCTCTAAACTGATATGTTGGTTGCGATTTGTGATCGGATTGATGTATTTTTGGTCAAATTCTCGCCTAGAAATGGGTCTGATCAGATTGTATCCAATCTGTTTCCAGCCGAAAGTCATCATTTTAATATATATATATATATATATATATATATATATATATATATATATATATATATCAACTATCAGACATTTCTGCATGTAATGAAAAATCTGTTGGCTGGACAAATAGAAAATATTTAGAGCCAATTTCTGTAAGGATATATAACAGAAGTATTTTGCAACATCATTAATGTTATATTAACGCCATATGAAGATTGACCATAGTTGTTTTTTTTATAGAAACTATATTTGGAAGTGGTTAGGTTGATTTAAAACCAGTTTTTATTTTTGCTTAAAAATCTGTTATACTACAGTTTTGTTTTAGTTTAGAAATTGTTAACTATATATGGCAAATCTGGTTTAGATTTATTGTATTTACAGAGGTAAATCTGGACAGACTTGCAGGCCTTCGTTAGTGGACAATCTTGATCAGATCTACTGCGTTTATGTAGGTAGATTTGAACGGATCTGTCACTTCATTTTTCTTTGACAGATCTTGCCCATATCTGTCCTGGCAGTTCTTCTTGTACTGGCCTACTATCTTGATGTATTGATTCTCCGAAACCGAGTTCACAAAATCAAAATTTGATGTGATATTTCACTTACCTGTGTGTGACTATTTAGAAATCTTTGCACAGGAAATTTTAGTTGGTTGTTAACAAAAAGAATCAAAACAAGAACTCGTCATTAGTGCTGATTTGATAAAATCCATGTCTTAATGCCTGAATTTATAAACCGACCCCGTGTGTGTTGAGAACAAGCTATTCATGTGTTTTCCTTTTGTCATTAGGTTGTTTGATGCTGCCATATAAGTTGGCATCAAAACAACCTTGACATTATGATTTTGATCTATGTTAGCATTATGTTAGAAAAAATATGGTTATGCTGTCTTGAATAGACTGAATTTTTATGTCCTTAATGCTGCCAGCCGAGTTACTTTAATGCTTATGAGTGTGTTGTTTTTTAGCTTATATGAGTTGTTATAGGGCAAAACAATGTTGCACATTTATGTGCAACATTGTCCGCTGTCTATTATCATTGGTTGCATGTTTATGCATGAGAAACATGTTGCCAACAATCTGCTAATGATGTCCTGCGCATGGGGTAGCATAATTATGGCTTGGTAGTTATGTTTTGTATCTCGAGCATGCCCGAATTCACAAAAGTGTTTATTGGTTATGTATGCTTATGCAATTGAATATCATATTGGCATAGATGTGCATATCATGAACACATAAATTATGAAGTTATTTTGATGTTGTAGATCATGTGCATGAAATGAATCATAAAAGCAGAAATGCATGTTACAAGTAAATGTTTATATGCATATACAAATTGTTTTATATGTATATTCTTCATTGTGTGTGAATGAATGTGCATTGTGGACATGTTTTAATAGTTATGTGTGTGCATGTTCACTAAGAATTTTACGTAAGATGCATCGGTGGTCAGATATAAACCACTATATGTCATGTGGGTCAGGAGCATATATAGCTCTAAGATTAGTGTTATGCATTGCAAAATTTACATTTGAAATTATTGGTTTTCTAAATTAATTGTATTGTTAAAATTGTGGCGTGCTAGGTCCCATGTTGTGTTTTGCATGTTGATTTGCAAAATAATTTTTTATAAAAAATTTGACTTTTGTTAAAAAGATAAAAGAGATAAACAATGTAATTAATACTTTTTCTTTCTGAATGTCCCTTTCATAGTATGAGAATCCTGGATGACGATTTTAGAGAAACTGTTGCGATAATGCCTCTGAACTCGATATGGTGGTTCGCCTCATTGCTACGATTTTAAAGAGTTTTCAACTATTTTGCCTGAGGATGGTGTTGTGGATATAACTGTTGTTATTGGTATACCAAGAAAGTGACATCAGTAGATGTTGATTTCTCTAGTGTCTCAACATTAAATATTGATTTTTAATATTCTGATAGATGGTATTGATTTTTTATATCGGTCGAGGAACAAGTGTGAAACTCAGTAATAAAATATCAATTTGTATGTTAAGCTACAACTGAGAACCTATCTTGAACTTTGAGAATTTGTTGTACCCATTTTGAATATCCACGGGTTTTAACGAAAAGTGAAACTAAACTTATGTGCATTTAATAGGGACATGATGTAAAAGCCAACTCTGATAATAACTTAATAATTTATTCATATATGTGCATTGAAATAATACATAATTACTCTTCTGCATTAGTTCATGGATTCTTACTTGGTATGTTTCATGTGAGATGTTATTATTGCATGATAATTGCTTTTAAATGCTTAAATGATAATTGAATCATGAGATTTATGTAGTTATGTTTCTCTAAAAACTTACATGAATTTGATTTATGTTTTTTTGCCTATTTGGATTTTTAGAGGAATTCGTATAACGAATCTTTAATTCTTACCCAGTACTTCTTATATTTTTCACAGGATTTGCAGCTCTGTGATGAGGACTACTGTTGTGACATGCGTTTAATTAAAACGTGGTTTTGTGGTGCCATAGGTGACAGTCAAACAGTTTCCGGCACCTGCTGCCGTTGAGTGAAGCTGTGATTTTTTTAGCCTAGGTGGTGGTGAAACACAAACTTTTAAACGTTAAGCATGTATCTGCAAATACGCAAAATAAAATGAGCCGTGGATTCATAAATTGCTATAAACCGTTTTTAAGTTTCCCTAAATGCGTCGGAGTCTCTCTCTCTCTCAGGGCGTTCCTGTGACTGGAATTCCTCTTGAGCTCGAGATGAGATTCCATGAATCTCCGTAAATTTTGAGGTATGTTTCTTCACTGCTCAATCTCCAAGATCGTACGCCTAAAGAATTGCTTCCTCAATGTCTCCACCTTCACTACTCCTTTAAACCAACCCTAAGAAACAAAGATGCAATGGTGCTTAGTGTTCATAGGCTTCATTTGATTCATTTAAACACTACTTCCGATATTTGGTGCCTCAAAATCTTCTCTAAAAAATTGTTTGTTGTTTTGGTTTTGTCCTTTGAAGTAATTATTCTATGTGTACGTCTTGTACAAGTTGTGGGATTATTGCAGTTTTGTTGTTTTTAGCTTTTTTCCTTTTTTTTTGGGTACGTGCCTGTTTTGATAGTGTGTGCTTAAACTTTATCTAGATAAAGTATGGGTCAGGAATCTTTTATCTTCGAGGGTTGGTGCGATAGATGTGTATGTATCAATGTAAGTGAGTTTTCTAAGGTTTTGTTGAACATGTGATAGAAATTTCATGGGTTCCTTTACCATCCGACTGTTTGGTTCATGCTGAATCGTGTAATGAGAAACAGATTAGATTGTGTGCATTTTGAGTTTGTCTTTGATATGTTTATGTTGGCCACTCATTGAAAATTGATAGCTAGATTTTGTTTTTCTTGTAAGGGCTTGATATGATGTCATGGGCGTAGCCACTGAGAATTTATGTTTATTTTATACTCTGAAGGGAGGAAACCTTCTTATTTGTTGTATCCAGCTATTGTCCTAGGTGTTAAGAATGGAGGCTCGAGTGAAGAAGGCATATTCTAGTAAACTGAGTGCACTGAGGCAAGAGAAGCGTATAGATTCTCCTCTTGTAAGGTACTTGACATAATTATACTTATTTGGTAACATATGTTAATTGTTGTTTTTGTTCGTAGCCTTGATTTCCTGCTGTTCTCTTGGTTACGACATGCTCTTGGCAACTTCGCTTTTTTTTTTGTTTCTCTGTCTTTATTGAAAGCCCACATAACTGAGTGAATTTTACGCTATTACCAACTAATTGCTGATGATTTTTAAAGATAACGTAATACAAAGAGAAACAGTTTGAAGTCCAGGCGTATTAGTTATAAGGGGTTTATCTTAAGATCCTTATCGTTTAAAATTGTGCAGATACCTGTCAAGCTGGCATGAGTTGCATATTAATGAGTGTCATTTGTATATCACATGGAAAATTTATAGAATCTAACCCCATAATAGCACCACACGAGACCTAAAGTACCTCTTCTAATGCCGGTCCCTCCTTTCATGTGCACATGCAAAAATGGTTGAGGCTTTGATAGGAAAGACCAATCGTCATCAACATGAGAGGAGTGTTCTGAGATGCTGGGAATTAAGAGGCTTTAAGACAGAAAGTCTTTGGAAGCGAGTGTTCTGAGAAGATACTAATGACAGGGAATGTGGCGATTAATCTCATTATTTTTTATGTGCACCTTAACTTTTGGTTATATGACAAAATAGTGACACTTGTTGTTGCAATTGAGAAGGCATATAATCAAAGTGTGGGTTGTTAGATTTGTAAAAACCCAAAATGCTTGAAGACTTTCCTTGCATTATGCTTCTCTAGGCTATTGTGATCTGAAAGAAGGAAACCCTAATCGACAGTGAGAGAAGAGAAGAGAGGGAGAGAGAGATTCCAGATGAAGGAGGGTTCAGTCGATCGTGACTGCCCTCTCATTCTATTTAAAATAAAGTGTAAAACATTAGGGTACGAAAATACCCTTTTACAAAATGTTAATTTATAATACATGAACTGGATCTGGACCCGATCCATTACATAAATGGATCGGGTCAGACATATACAATGAAGATAACAATGCCTTCTTTTCAGCCTCCCTCAAGTTGTGCATGGTGTTGGACCATGAACAACTTGTTCTTCAAAAACCAAAATCTATCCTTTGTTAACCCTTTAGTGAGGATATCAGCAACTTGTTCTTTAGTTGACACATACATGGGCTCAATCTCTTTGTCTTCAACCTTTTTCCTAATAAAATGTTGATCTATTTCAATGTGCTTTGCTCGACTATGGTGAATGGGATTGAATGACATGTTGATGGCACTTTGATTGTCACACAACAACAGTGACCGAGCAATCGGCTCTCCCATTTCAATCAGAAGATGTCTTATCCATGTACCCTCGGCCGTGGCAGTGGCCATCGATCTGTATTCAGCCTCAGTGCTCGATCTAGCAACCGCCTTTTGTTTTCTACTGCTCTAGGATACCAAGTTTGGCCCAATGAAGCTGCAGTAACCGGATACTGATCGTCGTTCGTCTGGATCCCCCGCCCAATCAACATCAGCATAAGTAACAATCTCATGGCCCCCGCCTGGATCTAATTCTTCCTTACCTTTGTATACCAGCCCATCACCCACTGTACCCTTTAGGTAGCGAAGTATACGTTTGACTGCCTCCATATGTGACACACGAGGTTCATGCATAAACTGGGATACCTGATTAACCGAATATACTATGTCGGGTCTAGTAAAAGTCAGGTATTGCAACATGCCAACTAAACTGCGATACTTAGTGGGATCTCCATATATGTCCCCTTCTTGCGAACTCAATTTCTGATGAATGACACTTGGAGTTGTTAACGGCTTACAATCTGTCATGCCTGCTCTGCCGAGAATGTCCAGCGTATATTTGTGTTGAGTAAGGGTAAGTGTATCATTCTTGTTATCAACTTCTACTCCAAGAAAATATCGCAACTCTCCCAAATCTTTCATCTTAAATCTCTGATTTAATAACTTCTTCACCTGCTCAATGTGGCTTTTACAATTCCCTGTGATGATGATATCATCTACATATATCAACAGAAGAGTAGTAACTCCTTGTTCATTGTGAATGAATAATGAGTGATCCAGAAGAGACCTAGAAAAGCCATGCCGTTGTATTTCTAGAGAAAAACTGTCGAACCAGGAACGAGAAACTTGTTTCAAACCATAGAGTGCTCTCTTTAATTTGCATACATATTTTTTGGCGTCTCGTTCTGCATACCCAGTGGGTTGTTCCATGTAGACCTCTTCTTTTAAATCCCCGTGCAGAAAAGCATTTTTTACATCCAGCTGGCTCAATGTCCATCCATGTTTAATGGCTAGACTCAACACAATACGAATAGTCCCCATCTTAACAACAGGACTAAAAGTTTCATCAAAGTCTTGGCCTTCCTCTTGTGTGAATCCCTTGGCTACAAGGCGAGCCTTGTACCTTTCGATGCTCCCATCTGGTTTATATTTTATCTTGTACACCCATTTTGACCCAACGACATTTCTGTTCAGTGGTCTAGGCACAATCTCCCATGTGCCACATTCATGTAAGGCCTCCATTTCTTCATTCATTGCTTCTACCCATCTTCTAGAGCTCGCAGCTTTTTAGAACATAAGAGGCTCATCCTCTTTACTTATGGATGTCAAGAATAACAGAAAATCCATTGAAATTTTTTTATAACTTACCCACCTGTCAAGCGAATGTCGAATCCGTGAAGATCTTCTGATATCCATTTGCTGCGAAACGGATGATCCAGATGGATCCGTGTTCGTACAAGGAATGAATGAGGGCTCTTTCTCTCGCCGAGTGTACACAATTCCCTTATACCTTGTTGGCTCCAAGTCATATGTGACAGTTTCCTTCGTTTGAGTCTCATTGGCTGAATCCTCATGTGGCTCATTCTGACTGCAATTTTCTGGACAGTCTACTGTACCGTTGGAGAAGAGTTCTGAATTTAACCATGGGTAGTATACCTCAATGCTGGAGCTTGAGTTATCAGTATCCACCATAGTTGAATTAGTATCCTGATCAGCAAAGTTCATTTCATCAAAAATAACATTCCTTGATATTTTGACACGCTTACTCAGGGGATCATAACACCTGTTACATGTTGCCCCATCGTTTTCCTTCAGCGAATATCCTCCTCGTGCGAAAATCCTTGACATAAACAAAAGAGGGAGTAAATTCGACTGAAGCATTAGCATCATCAACAAGTTTTGAGACAGAAACAATGTTCTTTTGAATATTAGGAGCATGGATGACACTTGGAAGTTTAAGAGAGGATTTTGACATGTGTATAATGGCATTTCCACCTGTAACATGAGTAGCTGCTCCGGAGTCGACATACCAAATTCCTTTGTCATTTTGCTTCATATTTAATCCTGCCAAGGCTGCCAACAGTAACTCTTTTACTTCTCCATCCTTTTTAGTCTCTGCTTGTGGAGCTTTCCCTTTGTTTTGGGGATTAAACCAACAATTCGCTTTAATGTGCCCTTTCTTGTTGCATAGGAAGCAGGTGGGAATGGGTCGTTGTCCCTGGACATTGGGTGTTGGAAGAATGCCACGACCTCCATAGTTATTTCTCCCTTGGCCTCCTTTTCCACGAAAAGAACTTCCTCTACCTCGACCATAACTCATTCCCATAGCTAGCACATCTTGTGTTCCGGAATTCCCATGAGAGGTTTCAGAGGAACCTTTCAGATTCATCTCATATTGCAATAATTTTGCACGAAGATCTTCAAACTTTGGAAGTTCTGGTAGACATAGTAAGGTTGTCGTCATAACATGATAGTCTGACCCCAATCCACTCAAGGTTTGTTGTACTTTATCTTTTTCACTGACAAAACACCCAACAACCGCCAACTGATCTGTGATGCCTTTCATTTTATTCAGGTATTCCATAATAGACATGGAATCTTTCTTCAGCATTTGAAATTCTCGCTTAAGAAACATAATTCTTGCCTCAAAAATTTGTGAATATGTTTGAACTAACGTATCCCACAGTTCCTTTGCCGAACAATCAGCAGGAAGAGCAATAAGGACCTCCTGTGAAAGAGTTGAAGTGATGTATGCCACTAGCGATTGATCTCTCTTCATCCAAGCAACATATTCTGGATTCTTGTGAAGAACAACAGATTGTTCTCTTTTATCGTCCGCCTTTTCTTGCGAAAGGAATTCTGGAGGCGGTGGAACCGATCCATCCAAGTGACCAGAGAGGTCCTGACTTTTTATAAACGGAATAATCTGTCTTTTCCAGGTTAAGAAATTGCAGTTATTCAATTTTTCAGAAACTAGTTGACCAAGAAAACTTGAGGACAGACATGATTGCCCGTGAGTAAATTCCATTTGATGAATATGCTTGAACTGACACTTAGGTATGAAAAAAAAAACAAAGAACTCGGCTAACTTCTTCAGATGAGGAAAGACAGATGGCTACTAGCAGACAGTTCTGTTTAGAATCAACAAAAATACAAAGTAGTAGAAAAAGAAATCACAGATTGACAGTGATTAGCAGGTAGCAGGGAAACACATATTCAATGCACGGAAAAAAACAGCAGGAAAAACAACAGGAAGGAAATCACAGATCAAGAGAGGCAGATTAACAATGATTAGCAGGTAGTAGGGAAAATCCCAGATTAACTGTAGGAAAAACAACAAGAAAACAGCAGGAATTAAACCACAGATCGAAAGAGGATCGAATTTTCACAAAGGAAAGGGGGAACCTGATTTTATTAGACACAGATTTTGTTGTTAGAAACACCCTGATGAAAGAATCACAGATTGATGTTGTGATTCTTTGAGATTCACGGCTGATAGGTCCAGAAGTTGGTAGAAGCACACTGATGAAAGGTCCAGAATCAGGCAGATTCACGCTGGGTATTCACGGCTGGGTATTTGATTCACACAGATTCACGGCTGATGCTGTGATTCTTTGAGATTCACGGCTGGTAGGTCCAGAAGTTGGTAGAAGCACACTGATGAAAGGTCCAGAATCACGCAGATTCACGCTGGGTATTCACGGCTGGGTATTTGATTCACACAGATTCACGGTTGATGAATCTGGGCTTTCTTCAAGATTCACGGCTGATAAATCCACTCTGCTGACGCTGATGGACTCACGCTGGGATTTGCTCACACAGATTCACGGCTGATGAATCTGGGCTTTCTTCACACAGATTCATGGCTCACGCAGATCCACGCTGGGCTTTCTTCACGCAGACTCACACAGATCCACGTTGGGCTTTCTTCACGCAGATCCACGCCTGGCTCTGATACCATGAAAGAAGGAAATCCTAATTGACAGTGAGAGAAGAGAAGAGAGGGAGAGAGAGATTCCAGATGAAGGAGGGTTCAGTCGATCGTGACTGCCCTCTCATTCTATTTAAAATAAAGTGTAAAACATTAGGGTACGAAAATACCCTTTTACAAAATGTTAATTTACAATACATGAACTGGATCTGGACCCGATCCATTACATAAATGGATCGGGTCAGACATATACAATGAAGATAACAATGCCTTCTTTTCAGGATCACCATGGAAAACATGAAACCTTATGCTTGCACAATGTTTAACCATGCCGCTGCGTTGCAAATAGGGTTGTTTGCGACCTGACACCCGACCCGAATCTGAGTCTGTTAGGCGGGTTTGGTAGCCAAATCTGGATTCGATTAATAAACGGATCCAGGTTTGGTATTAATTTTTGCATTCAAACCCGAACCTAAGTCTGACTAAAAACCTGACCTGATTAAGTGTAAATACCGGATTTTAAGCTAGCAGAATCTGGGTTTGGTTTTATTTTTTTTCCATCTGAGACCGAATCCGAATCTGAATCTGATTAGGCCAAACCGGATTAAGTCAGACTTGGTAATGCCTAGCTCCAACCCGTTTACATCCCTAATTGCAAATCACTGGGGAAATAATAGAAAAATATATCATGATCAGGAAAGCTTTATATACTGATTGTTTCTAGTGCTAATCTGATTGAGGTGGTGCATTAGGCTGGGTTGATTTAAAATAAATAAAGTTTCCAGCAAGTTATTGATATGGTGTAGGATCATTTAGAGAATTACACCTATATTTCAGCTTCACATTAAGCTTCTTGAGGTTACAATAAGTGTGATCAATCGTCAATAATCCATATTTTAGAAATAATATCAACCAATATTTCTTCTAGGAGAAAAGGTTACCTCTTGATGAATGTACATCTTAATAGGTAACAATTATCAGTGCCCTAAGACATCTTAAAAAAAGGATTATTCTTGGTCTTAACTAGATGAATTCTGTGAAGGATTGTTCTTAGTGAGATAACAAAAGGAGAATGATGCTTATATTTTGAAATTTAGCCAAATTATAGTGACTATGAAAGAAATCAATTTGACCTTGAGTTTCCCATCTCAGCTTGTAGTGCTTGGCTGTAAACCTGGCTGCCATGCTTGATGTGTTGAATTCTGGGAGAAGGAATAAGTAGAAGGGTACAGACAGATTTTGTAATCCAAATTGTTATATAAAAGAACATTAGGTGCGTACAGTGCAAAAGTTGATCCTTGTGTAAAATTAACCGCAATAAGATTGTTAAGAATGATCATAGTGGTGAAGATGGAGATGTTTCATTCAGCAGGATTCAACATTGCTAGATCTACCACTTGGGAATGCATTTGATTTTGTCTTTAATCTACAGTCCCACTTACATATACATATTTGGCCTTCTGTAAAGTTTGATGGCTCTTAGGTAACTCTTGCTGCATAATCAGTGAAGAATACACAATATTGAGAGCAGTGTCCATGCAAAGATTGCACTAGAGAACGTTCCTGTGTTCATGAATAAAGTGCAGCATTATAAAGAACCACCAGAATCAGTACCCTCATTTATAAGCGGTAACATTTGATGGTTGCAATTGTCCCTTCTGTTACAGAAAAACACTTCCCGATGTCTGCAGAACAAAAAATACTTATCTCAGTATCTATATAGATCATGTCAGAATGAGGTGATAGAACTTAATATTACAATCCCCCCTATTTCTGTTGACCTTTTGGTGTTTCCCCTTTTGAATTTCTTAACAGAAAAAAAGAAGTTAAAACTTCAAACTTAACATGTGCATCATCTGAGAACTGATTGATCGAAAGGATGTGGTTTTCTTATGACTGAGGAGTTGCAAGGACATAATATAACTTGAATATAATTCTAACAGATTGAAATTAATGCAACCTAGTTGTAAGTTGTAACTTTAATATACAATTGTAATAGGACATGCAGTTCCAGCATTTATCATCATTATAGAACTGTCTTTGTTAGTTGTACTATATGAACCCCCTTTTGCAATATTCCGCTATCTACTACAGTCACTGGAGTGCCATCGTTCATTCATCAGAGCAGCTGCTTGATTTTGAAGTTTAAACTGATTAAAACATTTTTTGTGTTCTTTAGTCTTCTTTCCATACATCTATTAATTCATGTCTGCATTTCACATTTTTGAAAAAAGAAAAAATCTCCGATTTCTTCGTCAAGATAGATTATCTTGAATGCGTTCAATATTTTACTCAGATGAGATAAGAGCTCGACAAGAAATGGGTTGCTTCACAGAGAATTCCATACTTAGGGATGGTGGCTTTAAAAAATGTGGTTCCTACTTGTTGAGATTTTCTCTCTTAGAAATGACTAATTTTTAAAATGTTTTCTTTTTTGGGTTCTGCTCCTTTTTTCTTTAAGCCGGGGGTTCTCAATAGCATGTGTTGTTTCAGGTATTATGTTAAAAATGATCTTTTAACTGTTTAAATTATAATATTTTAATCTGATACTACAATGAAATTGTCCATGATCGAAAGGACTCCTTATTTATTTTTTGAGACTTCTTGCAGGTACAATGAACTTGATCAACCAGTATGTAGAGTCTGTAATGTTCCTTTGAAATCTGAATCTGCTTGGCCTGCACACCAAATATCACGTAAACATCAAGAAGTGAGTTTCTAGCTGCAAGTTATTGAACTCAAGTATCTTTTTTTCACTAGAAATAGTTGAACACTACTGAGATGTAAATGCCTTAATCTTAAATCTAATGCATCAATCTCTCAAAAATATAAACATCTGAATTTCTATTCAATAAGATCAATGGACCTACATCCAAAAGAGATTTTGATCTACAGTACATGGGGAAGATAAGGAATGCCCTCTTGACTAATACGTACTATTTATGTAGTCCCCTCAAACTTTAGATGCATCAAGAGCCAAGTTATAAATTTATCTATTACCATATGAAATCTCACCGTTTGAGGCTTTGTCAAGAAATTGGTCATCTAGAACTTGAGGTGATGTAGAACAAAGGAATATATTATGCATGAAATCCTTATCCTTTATAAATAATGTGTCTAGCTTTGCTTGAATTATTCCATAAAAGGATCAACATTTTATCCTTATAGAAGAGAAAAAGTGAAACCCAAGATATTTAGTTCTTGTCACTAGATTAAGCAATCTTCTTTACTTTTTTGCTTTTTATGAAATCAATAGACCGCAAGAAATACAAAATAACCAATTTTTTCATATAGTACCAGTGACATTGTTTTTGCACATCAAATTCTGAAATGCACCAATAATCTAGTAAGGAAGCCGAAGAAACAATATTATATATATACAAAGATTTGCTTTGAGTGTACCATACTCTACTAGAAAGTTGCAACTTGTGGTATTATTTAGTCAATTATACTTTGTAGTTGTGTTTGTCATGATTTTAGTAAGAAACATACTTTAGATCTAATTGTTTTTATGCAAAAATTGTTTTTTATTTTTTAAGTTTTCGCACATTGTGGTATGTTGATTTTTAGAATTTAGTAACTTGTATATAAGGTTGTCAACTGGTCGGGTTTGTATTGGGTACCCGACCTGAACCTGAATTCCTGGGTATGGGCATGAAAAAGCGCCAACCCGAATAATGCGGGCTGGGTTTGGGTCATGATTTTTGCCTGGTACCCGGCCCAACCTGAGTATTTTATATGTATTTTTAATCAAAATAAATTTATGAAATTATGTGGGTCCGGAGTTGGCATTCCATTTTCGTGACTCAGCAAAACCCGAACTCGGCAATTTGTTATTTGGGCAGGTTCAGGTATATCCTGATGGGTTGGGTACCCGACCCATTGACCGTCCTACTTGCAATGTATACTCCATTAAAAAAATAAAGAGCGACTTGTATACACATTATGACCTCTTAACATGATGCATGTTCTTTGCTAAAAATACTATGGAGATCAAATTGACATGGTTAGATCCACAAAACAATCTATGGAAACATTTGAAAACCAATGGGTTTTCTAGATAGAACAGTACCCTTTATATATATGAATGTAGGGGTGGGCAACGGGCCGTCCTGGCCCTCTAATGGACATGCTATGTTAAGTAAATCTAAAAATTCAACAAGTGCACATGAAATGTGCCTGAACTAAAGACTAAATACACAATAGGTATACTTTGAATACAAAAAAAGTAAAAAAATACAAAAGAAATACCTATAAGTATATTTTGTCGATCCCAAGAGATTGTTATTATGTGCACTCCATTCCTTCATTCCTATATTGCCAGATATTGGGCACTGAAAGTGATGCCGGTCATTTGTTTGATGGAAAGAATGGGATCCAACTGCCTGACAAGACAAGGCTTTGTACTGCTAGGCCTTGGCACCCTCCTTCTCTATACATTTCTTTTATTGACAAAGATGGATGTTGAATACCCAAAAGAGTCTCGTTCATATGATACAAATTGGTTGGATAGGACATAGACATCTATAAAGATCTTTCCACTCATTCCACTAATAAGGGCTTCTTCTTTGGGTGGCGTGTATCTGCCGGTGTGTCATTATCCTGTATGCTTTTATCTATGTCACAGGGATTCGGCTAACAGGGTGCCGCATCCGCGTCAACGTGACTCGACACGGGTGCGGCACCGGTCAACCCGACCCTGGGTGCGTTGACAACAGTCAGGGTCATTTTTGTCCATTTTTTTATTTTTTAATTTTTTTTTTACCTATGAAATGGGCTGCGGAATTTAAAAAAATCTTTGGGGGGGGGGGGGCTGCCCCCCTACAACCCCCGGCCAGCGGGACCCGCGCCGGGGGGAGCCCCCGGACCCCCCTTCCTGCAAGGGCAAAAACAATGAATCAGGCTCCACAACTCATCACTTTCATCTTTGGGGACAACCATATAAGATAAAAAATGGTAAAAAGTAAGTTGGGCATAAATGTGATGGACCTTTACAGCTACCATACATTCATACATATAGACTATATATATATATATTACATTTTTTCCCCTGCCGCACCCGGGTTTTTTGGAAGTGCCGAATCTCCGCACCCGCACCCGCACCCGCACCCATGTGACATAGGCTTTTATACTTAGGTATATACAACAAATATACAAGATACTATGTCATAGGGATTCAGCCAGCAGGGTGCCACACCCGCATCGACCCCGTGTTGACGCGATGCGACTGGGGTGCGGCTACACTGAAGCCGACCCTGGGTGTGGTCAACGCACCCAGGGTCATAAATGTCCAACCCTGGACTAAAAAAAATGATGAAAGGTGCTGGCGGGGGATTAGGGCAAAAAATTAACTGTTTTTTTATTTCATTAGTGAATTGTTAAAAATTATATATATGTATAATTATATATATACCCTCCCGCACCCCCCACACCCAAGGTTTTTCAAATTGCCGCATTCGCCGCACCCACACCTATGTGACATAGACAAGATACTAAAAAGCAAAACATTACATATATCTTACCATATCTAATTGTAAAAATATCTATACAAAGAGACTTTGTGTATAAACACAATGCTAGAAACACAAAGGCACAGAGGAGAACACTCGCAAGTGCACAAAGGCACAGATACACATGCACAAAGACATAAAAAATATAAACTTTGATATATGAAATCCCAAAAGGGGCTTTACAAAAGCATAGGTTACAAGGGGGTAACACCCCATATTTATAATACAAGGGGGACAGGGAATGAGGGAGTTCGTTGGGCTCCCAACGGCTCTAAATAGAGCCGTTGGGGGTCCAACGACGTGGTCAAAAAAGCATAAAGCCAAATAAGTCCAAAAATAAACTAAAAAAGAAAAAGAAACCTAACTTAGTTAAATAAACTAACCTAATCCTAACTAAACTTTAAAAGTAAACTAAAACGATGTGATTACATATTAAATTATATTACATTTTAACACCCCCCTCTCAAACTTAGGGTGACATAACCAAAAGTTTGCCAAGAAGGAAGTTGAATCTTGGAGAGCACATCGATTTGGTGAAGAAGTCTGCCAGTTGGTATTCTGATATAACATATGGAAGGTCTATGGTTCTTCTTAAGTATTCTTCACGAACATAGTGACAATCCATCTCAATGTGTTTCGTGCGCTCATGAAATGTGTGATTTTTGATAATGTAGATTGCACTTGTATTATCACAACATAGTTTTGTGGGCCCTTGAACTTGAATATCCATATCTTCCAGCATGCTATGAATCCAAACAATCTCCATGGTAGTAGATGCCATGACTCTATATTCGGCTTCTGTAGATAAATGTGAGACCTTCTCTTGTTTCTTGCATCTCCAAGAAATTAAAGATTCCTCTAAAAAAATACAAAAACCAGTGGTGGAGTGACGGTTATTTGGGTCACCTCTCCAATCAGAGTCAGTATAAGCAATTAAATTAAATTCAGAAGAAGAAGATAGAAATACCCCCTTGTTTACTGTACCCTTTATGTATCTGATGATGCGGAGAATGACGCTCATATGAACTGTAGTAGATGCATGTTGAAATTGACTAGTTACATGTACTGCATAAGAAATATCAGAAAAAAAAGATAAAAATACCCCCTTGTTTACTGTACCCTTTATGCATCTGATGATGCGGAGAATGACGCTCATATGAACTGTAGTAGGTGCATGTTGAAATTGACTAGCAACATGTACTGCATGAGAAATATCAGGCCTCGTAATGCTGAGATACGTTAAAGATCCAACCAGTGCCGGTAAGGTGTGAGATCTTTTAGGAGAATCCCATCATCAATCTTCATCTTCGAACCTACTATTTTAGGAGTTTCACAGACCTTGTCATCTGTGATTCCTGATCTGTCAAGAATCTCACAAGCAAGTTTAGTTTGAGACAAAAAATAGCCTCTGTGAGAATATGCAACCTCAATTCCCGAAAAATATGTCAGAAATCCTAAGTCTGACATTTCAATTTTGAGGTCAAGATAGATTTAATACTTTTGATTCCTTTAGTATCATCCAGAGTTACCGGAAGCGCCTAGCTAAAAGGGGAAGCGCGCTTCCCCGAAGCGCGCTTCGGAAGCGCGCTTCCCCGAAGCGCGCTTCCCCGAAGCGCGCTTCGGAAGCGCGCTTCGGAAGCGCGAAACGTCGCGCTTCCGAAGCGTGGGGGGAAGCGTCCCCCTTTTTTGGGAAGCGCGCTTCCCTTTAATGGGGGACGCGTTTCCCTTTAATGGGGGACGCACTTCCCTATAATGGGAAGCGCGCTTCCCCCACGCTTCCCCCTCGCTTCCCCTCGCTTCCCCCACGCTTCCCCCTCGCTTCCCCCCACGCTTCCCCTGTTTTTTTCAATTTTTTGTATTTTTTATTTTTTATTTTTATTTTTTTCGCTTCCCACTCGCTTCCGAGACGCTTCCTAGGTCGCTTCCGAGACGCTTCCTAGGTCGCTTCCGAGACACTTCCCGAATCGCTCCTAAGTAGTCCCACGCTTCCCCGCTTCCTAAAATTTTGAAAGTGCCTCGCTTCCCGCTCCCGCTTCCCGTATCGCTTCCCGCTCCCGCTTCCTCAACTGGCAACCATGGTATCATCTCCTGTTATCAACATGTCATCAACATATAATAATAATATAACAATTCCTGCATCAGATTTCTTAACAAACAATGCAGTGTCAGTATAACAGGAAGAAAAACCATTTCAGTCATTATATTGTTAAACCTATCGTGCCAAGCTTTGGGAGCTTGTTTCAAACCATAAAGAGCTTTACGAAGGCAAAAAACTTTATTTTTAGGAATTTTCATACCAGGTGGAGCATCCATGTAGACTTCTTCGTTAAGGTCTCCATTTAAAAAAGCATTTTGACATCTATTTGATAAATATTTCATTTTCTAATTGACGCAATGGTAGTGAGACATCTGACAGTAACCATATGAGCTACTGGAGCAAATGTCTCTTCATAGTCAATCCTGCATTTTTTACTATACCCTTTAACTACTAGACGAGCTTTATACCTCTCAAGAGATCCATCACTCTTGGTTTTGACTTTGAACACCCATCTGCATCCTATAGTATTCTTTTCACTGGGAAACATTTGAAATTCCCAAGTGTTGGCTTTCTTAAGAGCTTTAAGTTCACTCTCCATGGCTTCTCTTAATTCAATACATCGTTTGGCATCTTCCAAAATTTTTGGTTCAAAATATGACTGAATGGCACTTAAGCAAGCCCGATATTTAGGAGAGAAAGAATCAAAGGAAACAAATCTTGAGGGAGTTCTTCTAGTTCTTTCGGTTCATCTAGGATTTGAATCATGAGTGGAGATAGATTCGCTAGGTTCACTATATTGCTTGATAGTACTTCTAAAGGTGCTTCTATCTCTATGAGAATAGGTGATAGGGTCTCTAGTTATATTTTCTTCTTGTGAGGTACTAGGGTTAGAATTATTGTTGATAACAACTACTTCATTGTCACTGTTATATATTGATTAATCATCACTAGAGATATCATCATCCTTAGATAATAGATCAAAAAGAAAGGAATAGTCGACATTTTTTAAATGAGATTCATTTTTTCAAAACCACTATCATTTTTCGAAAAACGTTACTTTCCTTGAGACATATAACTTATCATTCTTAGTATCATAACATTGAAATCCTTTTTGGCTTTCAGAATAGCCAAGAAAAGCACAAGGAATGGCTTTTAATGGGAGTTTATCATTTAAGGACAAAACACTTACAACAAAAATCTGTCAACCTATTATAATCAGGTTCTTTTTCATATGGAATCTCAAAAGGAGAGACTTTATCTAGATTTTTGTATGGAAGATGGAAGCAAGAGCCGCCTTGGCCCAATTTTTTTTGGAATACTTTGGGAAATAAGAAGGGTTCTAGTGGTTTCAATGATATGCCTATGATTCCTTTCGGCCAAACCATTTTGTTGTGGGGCCTTGGGATACGATTTTTGATGGACAATACCATATTCTTCAAGACATTTCTTAAACTCATTAAAGAGATATTCAACTCCGGAATCGGTCCTAAATATCTTTGAATTACTATTAAACTGATTTTTGATCATCATATGATATGATTTAAAATATGAAAAAACTTCATGCTTATGTTTGAGAAAATATGTTCAACAATATCGTGAAAAATCATCCACAAAAATCACATAATAGGCGAAACCTCCCTTGGATATGACGGTTGCCGGTCTCCAAACATCCGAATGAATAATTTCAAAAGGTTTAGTGGTAAACATAGATTTTTGTTCGAAAGGCATACTTCTCATTTTTCCAAGAATGCAATCTTTACAAGAGAAAGTATTTTTACAAAGATTCTTGACAAAATGCAAATAGGACAACTTCGTAATGTTGGGATGACCAAGTCTTTTGTGCCAAACATTTATGTCTTTATGTTGGGACACATTACAAAATGTGGTTTTAGGGATTTGAAGAGAGTTCATATATTATAAGTCTCCCTTCCTAGAGTCTTCCCCAATCAACCTTCCGGACCGGTGATCCTGTATTAAACATTTATTAGATGAGAATTGAATGTCACACCCAAGGTTCGATAGTTGAGAGACGAAAAATAAGTTTAAATTCAATTTTGGTATAAATCTAATTTTAGGAATAAAAAAGTTTTGGGTTTCAAAATTTTCAATTTTCTTAATTTAAGAGAAGTGCCATCCGCGGTTGAAACAAAAGATGGTGACGAATTTTTAGAGTATTCGGAAAGAGAAGAAATGTTTGAAGACATGAAATGATGCACTCGAATCTAAAAGCCAAGAAGTTTTACCTGGAGGAGGAGTGTATACAACAGCACCAAAAATAGCTCCCTTAAGAAGAGGTTGAAGGGCTTCCATAATTTGATTTAGAGAGAGAGCTCCACTTGTAGATTCCTCTTTTTGTGGTTGAGATGTGGTTGCCATTGCTAGTAATTTTCAGAGTTACCAGTCGGGGAAGCGGGAGCGGGAAGCGATACGGGAAGCGGGGCACTTTCAAAATTTAGGAAGCGGGAAGCGTGGGATGACTTAGAAGAAAATTACGAACCGGAAGCGATCTAGGAAGCGAACTGGAAGCGAAAAAAAAAAATAAAAAAAAATAAAAAAAATGGGGAAGCGTGCTTCCCTTCACGTTTCGGAAGTGCGACGTTTCGTGCTTCCGAAACACGCTTCATGGAAGCGCGCTTCCTCATGCGCCTAGTCGCTTTCGATAACTGGTAATTTCTTCCATTTAGGATAAACCGGTTTGATATGACCCAGTTCCTTGCAAAAGTGGCACACAATTTTTCTATAGTCCCTTCTTCCGCCTTGACCACCATTGGATCCTTGATTTTGATTTTTAAAATGAGGAGGTTTATATGTCCTCAAGTTGTTGCCGAGCCTAGAAACGATATTGGCTCCATCACATTTTTCTTGATTTGTGGGCATTGCAAAAACACTTGGATTTTGCTTGTTAATGCCCATACGAGTTTCCTCTCCACTTAATTTGGTAATGACATCTTCAAGAGAGGGAGAGGTGAAGGAGGATAGAAGTTAAGATCTTATTTGTTCAAACTCGAGCCTTAGCCTATTCAAAAAGTTAAAAAATCTATCTTCTAATTGTTTATGACGAAGCTCTATGGCTTCAAAACTCTACTTGGGTTCAAGCATAGCAAGTTCATCCCAAATGGAGGTGAGTTCGACATAGTACTCCCTTATAGTCATTTCACCTTGAAGAATGGTTAACACTCTCTTTTGGAGGTAATACTTATGGGACAGGTCTCTAAAAGTGTACATCTTCTCAAGGTACTCCCACACTTGAGAAGCCTTTTTAAATTTTATAATGTTGGCGTTGATTCTAGTCTCAACGGAGGAAAAGATCCACAAGATCTTGAAGTTCTTCATTTCCCACTCATGTTTTCTACTATACTCAAGAGCCTTAGTTCTTTCATCTCCCTCAAGAATTTTGATTTTTTCTTCTTTAATCAACATAATTTTAGGCTCCGGTTCCGGAATCGAGCCTTGAACATAACCCCAAAGCCCTTTTTCTTTAATGTGGGCTTCCATATTTCTGGCCCACACGTGATAATTGGAGTCATTTAGCTTGAAACCAAGAGAAAAATGAGTCCTTTTCACCCATTAGAGTGATAAGATGAGAGAAAATAATACGTTGCACAATAAGATTTTAAGTCTTACTTGTTGTAGTAATCTTCTAAAATATTGGATGGAGAAGTGTCTTCACGCCAATTACCAAAATGTTGAAGGCACACTTTTCGAGACACTCAATATTGTGAAGAACCACACCAATTTCTTTCTCCAAGCGACCTTGCTCTGATATCATGTAAAAATCTCTATACAAAGAGACTTTGTGTATAAACACAATGCTAGAAACACAAAGAGTGTACAAAGGCACAAAGGAGAACACTCACAAGTGCACAAAGGCATACAAAATATAAACTTTGATATATGAAATCCCAAAAGAGGCTTTACAAAAGCATAGGTTACAAGGGGGTAACACCCCATATTTATAATACAAGGGAGAGAGGGAACAACTCTAAATAGGGGGTCCAACGACTCTCTCTACTTTATGCTTTTTGACTTTGGTCAAAAAAGCATAAAGCTAAATAAGTCCAAAAATAAACTAAAAAAGAAAAAGAAACCTAACCTAGTTAAATAAACTAACCTAATCCTAACTAAACTTTAAAAGTAAACTAAAACTATGCGATTACATATTAAATTATGTTACATTTTAACACTAATGCATGTTCTGCATTAAAGGACCATAAATATCACATTTGTACAGTCAAATTCGCAAAACCATCAGTGGAAACCTTTGAAAAATCAACTCACTTCACTAGAGAGTATGATACCCTTGAGGTTAGCAAATTCTTTCTTCCTTTCTCTCTCTCTCTCTCTATATATATATATGTCACATGGGTGCGGGTGCAGGTGTGGGGGTGCGGCAAAAATATAAAAAATTATATATATATATATATATATAAAGTCCAAAACTTGGATATAAATGACCCTGGGTGTGTTGACCGCACCCAGGGTCAGGTCAACGCACCCAGGGTCAGG
Organism: Nuphar pumila; assembly: GCF_984573655.1. NCBI lineage: Eukaryota > Viridiplantae > Streptophyta > Magnoliopsida > Nymphaeales > Nymphaeaceae > Nuphar > Nuphar pumila. The sequence goes on from NC_143251.1 coordinate 132,364,291, forward strand.
TTTACCCTAGTTGGTTGAGTTCCTGTGATATATATACTCTTGATTTACATAGATAAACTCTTAAAAAATAACCAGGGCTTTGATCATGCTTGTCATGTCCTCTTTACTATAATCGTGTGTTAAAGTTGACTTGTGTTTTGGGCCATTTCTAAACCATGCTTGTCATCATGAATGATAAGCTGTTGATTTTTCTTCAGACATTTTGTGATCAATGAACCTACTAAGATAGTAAATAGTCATGCACATTTGTAAGGTTAGAACTAATGTCTGGTGGCTAGATAAAAATCAAACAAGAGAGTACACACTCATATGATACGTTGTTCAGAACCACAATAGTTTTTCTCATATATGTCTTCATGTGTGTGTGTGTGTGAGAGAGAGAGAGAGAGAGAGAGAGAGAGAGAGAGAGAGAGAGAGAGAGAGAGAGCTGTCAACTACATGATGATTTTGTGAATATTGGTCATGTTTGTTCCTACACCATATGACTAATATTGCCTGCTTGTTTTCATTTGATTGTCATTGCCACTCTATGCACTGAATGCACTTGAAGTTGTGGCCAAATGCTGAAAGAAGAATTTATTAATTTTAGGCTGTTGACAATCTTAAAGCTCGTGCTGCTCATGCTCCTGGTTCTGCTTCTGTTAGTAATGTGAAGACTACCTCTGCTGTAGCTGAGGAGGCTTCTAAAACCCGACCATCTTCCTCACTCCCTGCCGACTTCTTTGATGTGCGGGACACCAAGCGTCCAAACACTGGTATGCTCTTCATTGGAATTGTATCACACATGTGACTCTTCTTAGAACTGATCAGAACTTTTTGGGTGTGAATTTGAGGATTGTTTCCAAGTTCCTTTGATACACTGATTTTCATGATCTTTGATATCTTGTTTTTATTTAGTTAGCAATGTAAAAGTATCTTCAACAAGATGCTGTGATCAAGACCTTAATATTCTTGTTGATAAACACGTGCACACATGAACAATAAGAACTCTTAAAACACTTGTGCACAAAAGCACAACTCACTAAATCTCACAAATGCTCAAAGGCATAAAAAGAATAAAAACACTTTATTAATCACTTGGGCTTTCACCCAAAGCATAAAAAATACACAAGGGGAGAAGCCCTTTAAATAGGGAAGTGGAGACCGTGGAGGGGCCCAACGACTAGAAGATGGCCTCCCCAAGGTACACGAAAATCAAAGATTTAAAAAAAAGAAAAAGAAATAAAAATAAGAAAATAAAAAATAAGAAAAAAAGTAATTACAACGTATTCAAGAAAATGAATATGCATACCCTTAGTTTCTAGCTAGATCCTTTTGGGTATACATACCCTTAAGAAAGAACCATGCCTCATTGGCTCTTCTAAACTTAGTAATGTTGGCACAATTTTTGAGGTCAACATTGTTCATAAACCATGCCAAGATTTTGGCATGGTTACTTTCCCAATCCTTAACTTTGGATTGATGGTCATTGATGACTTTGATGCGCTCATCGCCCTCTAAAGCTTTTTCAATCCCACTTTCAATTTTAGTGAGAACAAGAGAGAGTTCGGGAGTAGTTCCCATAACAAAACCCCAAAGTTTCTTACCTCTTAGATGATTTTCCATATTTTCCATAGCGGAGGCCCACATAAGGTAATTGGATCCATTGAGCTTAAAAGAGAGCTCCACTTTAGATTCGTGCTCCATAGGTACCGAATAACCTTCGTTTCTTCAAAAGCTTGAGAGGCACACGTCCCAAGACACCAATAAGAAGAGAAGCCCGATCACCAACCTTGCTTTGATACCATGTAATGAAAATAGCGGAAACACCAATAAAGCAAAACACACTTTAAAGAAACAAAAAACACAAGCACAAAAAGTGCATACGTAACCCACTAAGGGGTAAAGTGCCTATAAGGCATAAGATTAATATTATTGAAGAGAGAAGGTGGGTGAAAAGCCCATACAATGCAAGAGGGAGAGCCCTTCTTTTATAGAGGAGAAAAAGTAGGGGAAGGGACCACATAGGGGCTCCCTTTTTTAATATATTTCATAATGCGTAAAACATCTCTCATATGAACAGAAGTTAAAGCATGCTGAAATTGACTTGCTGTGTGAACGACATGTGAAATGTCAGGTCTTGTAATAGAAAGATATGATAGTGCCCCGACAAGTTGTCTATAAGGTGTTGGATTTTCAAGCGGTTCTCCATCATCAATCTTCATTTTGACATTTACAACTTCGGGAGTGTCAACGCGTCTTTCATCTGAGATACCTGACCTGACAACAATATCTAAAGCAAATTTAGATTGAGTCAGTAAATATCCTTTAGAGAAATAGGCAACTTTTATGCCAAGAAAGAATTTAAAAAGCCTAAATCACTCATTTCAAAGTGCGTTTTGAGATTTTTTTTAATATTGTAAACTCTCTCTTTATCACTTCCAGTGATGATCATGTCGTCAACATAAAGGAGAATAATGATACCTGCATCAGAGTTCTTAACAAACAAAGCTGTGTCAGTGAGACAAGATTGAAGACCAAAATCAAGCATAACCTGACTAAACTTCTCATACCAAGCTTTCGGGGCTTGTTTAAGTTCGTACAAAGCCTTATTTAAGCGAAGAGTTTTCCCTTTAGGAATATTGATACCCGGTGGTGGGTCCATGTACATTTCTTCAGCTAGGCTTTCATTGAGAAATGCATTTTTAACATCCATTTGAAAAATATGCCATTTTTTTATAAAAGCAAGAGCTATTAAGATCCTAACTGTAGTCATTCTTGCTACTGGAGCAAAGGTTTCTTCATTCTATTCCATATTCTTGGGAATAGCCTTTGGCAACTAACCGAGCTTTAAATCTCTCAAGAGTGCCATCACTCTTGATTTTAACTTTGTACACCCATCGACAACCAATAGGTTTTTTGTTAGGTGGAATGTCTTGAATGGTTTAGGTATTTGCCTTTTCTAAGGCTTCTAATTCTATTGTCATAGCTTTAACCCATTCGGGTTATTCTTTGGCCGTAGCATAACTAGAAGGTTCTTCATTAGAGTGTATCAAGGCAATGTAGGCTTGATATTTTGGTGAAAATGATTCATAAGACACAAAATTTTCAGGAACTTTAGAGACTCTGGACGAATTTCTAGTTGATATTTGGTCGTGTTCCTTAGTATATTTTTCAAAAGCACATGTTTTTTCTAAATTTCCTCGTCTAGAATATTGAATACAATTTTGATTGTTATTAACTGGTTCTGCACCTATCATGTCATTTTGATCATCTTGATTTTCATCAATATCGCTTTCATTAATCCTTGGAACCAAATCCAATAAAAAAGAATACTCATCTATTTTCGTAGGATTTTTCTTTTCAAAAAAACTTTCATTTTCTACTAACGATATATTTCTGGAGACATAATTTGTTATTTTTAGGATCGAAACACCTGTAACCTTTTTGATGACTTGCATATCCTAGAAAGGCACATGGAATAGCTCATGGGGAGAGTTTATCATTTTTATCCGTAAACACAAAACATTTGCCCCCAAATACCCTCAACTTAGAATAATCTGGAGTTTGCTTGTAAAGTTTTTCAGCAGGAGAAATATTGTTTATTGAGGAAGAAGGCATCCTGTTATAAGATAAACAACAATTAATGTTGCTTCGACCCAAAAAATCTTTGGTACCTGATGTGTAATGAATAACGTTCTTGTTGTTTCTATAATGGGCTTATGTTTTCTTTCGGCTAGACCATTTTGTTGAGGGGTATAAAGATATGATTTTTTATGTGAAATCCCATATAAGTTTAAATAATTTTTGAATTTTTTTATTAAAAACTCTCTCCCTGAATCGATGCAAAATATTGAGATATCATCCTTAAATTGATTTTTGAGTAGATTATGAAATATTTGAAAATATGAGAAAACTTCGAATTTATGTTTAAGAAAATAAATCCAAGTATGACGTGTAAAGTCATCTACAAATACATAAAGTCACCTTTTGATGTGACAGGTGCGGGTCCCCTAACATCTGAATGTATTAGCTCAAGTGGTCGTGAAAAAAACAAAGGTTCTTTCTTGAAAATGTAGTCTTCTCATTTTTCCAAGAATACATTTTTCACATGTAAAGGTTTCAAAATTATATTTTTTTTATGTTTGGAAAAAACTGAATCTTGGATATACAAGGATGGCCAAATCTTTTGTGCTATAGAGAACATTATAACATAGTGTATTCTTGGGCATTTCCAAAAAAATCATGTAGTATAAGCTTCCTTTTCTATGGCCTTTCCCAATGAGCTTCCCTGACTGGTGATCCTGCACTCGACAATCACGAGAGAAGGAAACATTACACCCATGGTCAGTTAATTGAGAAACGGATAAAAGGTTTAGATTAAGTTTATGAATGTATCTAATTTTTGGAATAAAAAAACCTTTTGAGTTTTGAGAAATATTTTCAAAACTTCCTATTCTTTTAATCTCAAGAGATGTTCCATCTGCAGTAAAAACACTTGATTCACTTGAGTTATGGCATTGGGATAGCATTTTTATGTTGGGTGTCATATGAAAAGAAACACCTGAGTCAAGAAGCTAAAGAGATTTATCGGGATCGGAGATGCCAATGGAAGAGACGATGGCCCCGGTAGATGAAGAAGCTCTTTTGAGAAGTGGTTGAAGTGCCTCTACCAATTGTGTTAGAGACATGCTCCCAATAGAAGTCTCACTTGATTCTTGCGGTCATTCAACTGTAGCGACCTTCTTTTCATAAGATCTCTTTAATTTTGGACAGTAAGTCTTGACATGTCTCGGTTCACGACAATAGTAGCAAATGACTTTTCTTCTTTCAAAATCATGCCCTTGTTTTTCATCATTTGTCCTCCCAAAGTGTGGAGGTTTGTATGAACGAACATGATTTTTCGGTCTAGATACCGCTAAAACCGAATCATCGTCACTTTTGGAAATTCTTTTCTTGAACCTATTTTATTCCATACTTAACTCTTCTATTGTATCTTCTATGGAAGGAACTTCTCCTCGATGAAGAAAAACAGATTTGGTTGATTCAAACTCCGATTTCAATCCATTAATAAATTGAAAGAAGTGCTTCACATTCACTTGATTTTGATGGAGCTCTATGTCTTGTGGACAATGCTATTTTGGTTCAAGGAGGGCCAATTCTTCCCATAACTCGGACAAACTATTGTAATATTCTCTAATACTCTTGTTCCCTTGTGCCATATTATGAACTTTCTCTTGAAGATTGCATATGTGTACAATATCCTTAAGCGAGTACATTCTCTTAAGGTAATCTTAAGCATCGTTAGCATGTTCAAACATTGCAAGGCTTGAACACTATGTCACATGGGTGCGGGTGCGGCGCAATTTCAAAATTTTTGGACACGGGGACTCGGCTATATATATATATATATAAGTGCACAGTCTGCGCTGCACAACATAGATTGTGCACACAACACTGTGTTGCAACACAGTCACTGCACACATCACTGTGACTGTGCAGCACAGTCACTGTGACTGTGCACAGTCTGGTTTTATATATATATATATATTTAAAATATATATATATTTATAATTCATTTTTTTTAGTTTTTTGCCCTAAAATGGACAAATATAGACTCGGTCAATGTTGATCGAGTCCAAAACATGGACGGACTTGGCCCCGATGCATTGACCGAGTCTGACTCTTCGTTGAGCGTGTTCGCCCCATGTCTGAAGCCGCACCCGTGTCGGGGCGTGTCGACGCGGGTGCGTCGACCCCCTAGCCGAGTCCGTGTGACATAACTTGAACATTTCTTTATGTCAACACTTGTTATGAGCCAAGACATGATCTTGGCATGTCCCATTCTCCCTTCTTTTCATTTTTTTTTCGTAAGTGGAGATGAATTTGACCCTTTCTATCTCTGTGAGAGGTATTTCTTTCTCTCCTTCATCCTTGGTGAGGATTAGTGTAGGTTCCATATCGGTTTCATCAACTAATCCCTTTCCTCATATAAGATGCTTCATGATTGAAGTCCATGTGACGTAATTGGAATCATTGAGTTTGATGGGCTTAATGGTGACATTATCATTGTCATCCATTTTACAATTTTGGGAGAAACAAAATAAGAAGAAGAAGAATGAAGAAAAAAAAAGATAAAGAAGAGGATATTCTACCACAAACGATGAATACAAGTATCCTTCCAAGCTTTCAAGCCTTCACACGATCACAACTTCAAAGGAACGTTACTTCCTTTATAAAAACTTGAGTGGCATGCTTCCCAATACACTAAAAGAACTTAGCTTGATCGCTTCCACCAATGGCTCTGATACCATGTAAGAAGATGAAGTCCACAAGCAAAAACTCTCAAAATACTCACAAAAATGTCTCTCACAAGAACCACCATAAAGATTCACAAATAGTACTCAATCACAAGAACCACTAGGGTTCATACAAAATACCCAAAAAAAGGGTATGCACAATGAAGAGGAGAAAAAATGTATTTCATTAAGTGGGAGAAATCCCAACTCCAAAGATGATATTAAAGGGGGAAAGCCCCCATATTTATAGATGATAAAGAAAGGCCATTGAGGGAGTCATTGGGCTTCCAACGACTCTCGTAAAGTTGCTTTTTGACTTTTGGTCAAAAAGCAAAGTGGCTAAAAGTCTAAAAAAGTCCTAATCCTAATTAGATTAATTCTATCCTAACTAAAATACATAACTAGACTAAAGGAAAGAAAAAAAAAGATTACATATGAGATTGCATATTTTAACAATAATCACATCTTAAAGAGGAAGTGAAGGTGGATAGGAGAGACGATCGGATTTGTTCAAATTCGGGCCTAAGACCATTCAAAAAATCGAAAAAACGATCTTCTTTTAATTGCTTGTGCCTAAGCTCAATAGCCTCTCCACTCCATTTGGGTTCAAACATGGCAAACTCATCTCAAATGGAAGACAATTTCGCAAAATACTCTCTAATAGTCATTTCGTTTTGTTGAAGGATCAAAGCCTTTTTTTGAAGATAGTATTTGTGGGACAAATCTCAAATGGAAGACAATTCCGCAAAATACTCTCTAATAGTCATTTCGTTTTGTTGAAGGATCAAGGCCTTTTTTCGAAGATAGTATTTGTGGGACAAATCCCTTGAAGTGTACATTTTTTCGAAGTATTTCCACGCTTGAGAAGCTTTTTTGAACTTTATAATGTTGGCATTGATTCTTGTCTCCATGGACGAGAAAATTCATGAGAGGATTTTGAAGTTTCTGTAATGAAATGGTGGTCTTCAACAAATGCACAAATAACTCACAAACAAGTGTCTATTGGAGACACTACAAGCATGACCCTTGAAAGGGTATAAAGGGAAGAACACTTGAAAAATAAATAATACTTTATTCATGAACAAAATGCTTAAGAAGCATGGTGATTTACATTGAAGGGGTTCACCCCTATATATACAAAACAATGGGAGAGAGAGGAGAGCTCATTTTGAGCTCTCCAAAAAGAGACGTTGGATTCCAACGTCTCTTAATATAGCTGTTGGTCCAACAACATTTATTATTATAGCTGTTGGACTATAGTCCAACAACATTTATTATAGCTGTTGGACTACAGTCCAACAGCTACTTGCACAGTCAAGTTCCAACAGGAACTTGACTGGATCAAAATATCTAGTTTCTATTGAACTAGATGCTAAAAAAGAAAATAAAAAAATAGAAAAAGAAAACAATAAAAGAAAATACAATAATATTAAATAATATATATATATATATATATATATATATATATATATATATATTGCAGTTTACATTTTAACACTCCCCTTCAAACTTACGGTACAATAAGCGAAAGTTTGTCTAAGAGGAAGTGAAATCTGGGAGCAGCGAGAGGCTTGGTGAAGAAGTCTGCTAATTGATATTCTGATGTAACATATGGCAGATCAATGGTTCCATGTAAGTATTCCTCTCTGACATAGTGACAGTCCATCTCAATGTGTTTAGTGCGCTCATGGAATGTCCGGTTGCTTGCAATGTAGATCGCACTTTTGTTGTCACAGCACATCTTTGAAGCTTGCGTTGCTTTAGCTCCCATATCTGCTAGCAATCGTCTGAGCCAAACAACCTCCATAGTGGTGGTTGCCATGGCTCTGTATTCAGCTTCGGTGGAGGAAAGAGAGACTTTCTGCTGCTTCTTGCACCTCCACGAAATTAAGGTTTCACCTAGGAACACACAAAAACCAGTAGTTGAGTGTCTATTATTGGGATCACCTCCCCAGTCAGCATCAGTATATGCAATTAAATTTAATGAAGATGAAGCAGACAAGAAGAGTCCTCGTGAAAGAGAGGATTTTAAGTATCTAATAATACGCAAAATCGCTCCCATGTGCACGGAGGTGGGAGCATGCTGAAACTGACTGACTGTATGAACCGCATGAGTGATATCTGGCCTAGTAATGGAAAGATAAGAAAGTGCTCCAACAAGTTGTCTATAAGGAGTATGATCATCAAGAAGTTCTCCATCATCAATTTTCATTTTAACATTGACAACTTTTGGAGTGTCTACTTTCTTATCATCTGTAATTCCAGACCTGTAAACGATATCAAGAGCAAATTTAGATTGAGATATCAAATACCCCTGAGGGGAATAGGCAACTTCAATGCCTAAAAAATATCTTAATAAACCTAAGTCAGTCATTTCAAAGTGAGTTTTAAGAAGAGATTTGATATTTGCAACTCCCTGTTTGTCGCCTCCGGTGATGATCATATCGTCCACATAGAGAAGAAGAATAATGATGCCTGCATCAGATTTCTTAACAAACAAAGCAGTGTCAGTTAAACAAGGTTGAAAACCAATATCAAGCATAACATGACTAAATCGGTCATACCAGGCTTTTGGAGCCTGTTTAAGACCATAAAGAGCTTTTTCTAGACGAAGAGCTTTACCCTTAGGGATACTAATACCAGGTGGGGCTTCCATGTATACTTCTTCAACGAGATTCCCATTCAGGAAAGCATTTTTGACATCTAATTGAAAGATAGGCCATGTTCTAATGGAGGCCAAGGCTATTAAAGTTCTAACAGTGGTCATACGGGCCACAGGAGCAAATGTTTCTTCATAATTGATGCCATACTCTTGGGCATATCCTTTTGCTACTAAACGGGCCTTATATCTTTCTAGGGTCCCATCACTTTTGGTTTTGACTTTGTATACCCACCTACAACCTATAGGTTTCTTACCCGGAGGAATATCTTGTATCGTCCAAGTATTGGCCTTTTCTAGTGCATCCAATTCTATTTTCATGGCTTCTATCCATTCTATATGATTTTTTGCTTGAGAATAGGATGATGGTTCAACATATGATTGTATTAATGTAATGGCGGCCCTATACGTGGGTGAAAAAGATTCATAAGACACAAATTTTTCTGGAGGTTTAGAGATTCTAGACGTTCTTCTAGGTGGGACTTCAGAGTATTTTTGTAATGCACATGGAAGATTTTGCTCTCTACGTCTTGAATATTGTAGACTAACATCCCTATGGATTTGCTCTTCATTATCATCATTTTCAACAACAATAGGACTTTGATCATTGTCAAGGTCACATCCAACATCACATTCATTGGATTTTGAAGTTGGATCAATTAAAAACGAGTATTCAGTGACATCCTTGGATTTTTCAAATTCAAAGAAGCTTTCTTTTTCCAAAAAAGATACATTTCTTGACACATAATTTGTCATTTTGAAAATCGAAACACCTGTAGCCTTTTTGATTATCAGCATATCCTAAAAAGGCACATGGGATTGCACGAGGAGAGAGTTTATCATTTCTGTTGGTGAAAACAAAACATTTGCATCCAAAGACTCTTAATCTAGAATAATCTGGAGTTAAATTAACAAGCTTTTCTATTGGAGTTGTATTCTTTAATGAGGAAGATGGCATCCTATTAATGAGGTAGGTGGCAGTTAGGACCGCTTCAGCCCAAAAACTTTTTGGAACTTGATTTGCAATTAGCAATGTCCTAGTAGTTTCCATAATGTGCCGATGTTTGCGTTCGGCTAGGCCATTCTGTTGTGGAGTGTGTGGACATGATCTTTGATGTGTAATACCATGTAAATTGAGATAGTCTTTGAATTCGTTGGACATAAATTCTCCCCCTGAATCAGTGCGAAAAACAGAAATATCATTTTGAAACTTATTTTTAACCATTTTATGAAATATTTGGAAGTTAGCAAAGACATCAGATTTATGTTTAAGAAAATAAATCCAAGTATGTCTAGAAAAGTCATCAACAAAAATGACATAATATGTATAACCACCTTTGGAAATAACTGGTGCGGGGCCCCAAACATCCGAATGTATTAACTCAAGTGGTCGTGAGGAAACAAAAGTTCTACTAAGAAATGGTAACCTTTTCATTTTGCCAAGAATGCAGTCTTTACAAGAAAAATTTTCAGAATTACACAATTTTTCCAAACTTGGAAAATATTGAATTTTAGACATATGAGGATGGCCAAGCCTTTTGTACCATAAATCCAATTCTAATTTCTGAATATTATAACAAAATGCATTTTTGGGTAATTCCAAAAAGTCCATGTAATAAAGTCCTCCTTCTCTATGACCTTCCCCAATCAGCTTCCCTGACTGGCAATCCTGTACCCAACAACCATGAGAAGAGAAGGAGATATTACATCCATAATCAGATATTTGCGAGACAGATAAGAGATTCAAATTAAGTTTAGGGATATATCTAACTTCTGGGATAAAAAATCTTTTGGATTTTTTAAGATTTTCAAAACATCCTATTCCTTTTACTTCGAGAGATGTGCCATCGGCTGTAAAAACCTTTGACACACTTGAGTCATTTTTAAGACATTCGGATAGACTATTAACATTTGGGGTCATATGAAAAGAAGCACCAGAATCTAAAAGCCAAGGAAAGTTACCTGGACCGGAGAAAGATGCAACTGCCGCTCCAGTTGAGGCTTCGGTTGAGGAGGATACCCTTTTGAGAAGAGGTTGAAGGATTTCCATCAGTTGAGCCATAGACACAGGTGCATCTTGATCTTTTGACTCAGATTCAACAGATGCAACTCTTTTTTCTTCTCTTCTTTTTAACTTTGGACATTGAGGCCTATAGTGCCCCGGTTCATGACAATGATGACAAATAACTTTTCTTTTATCAAAGTCGCCGTTTTGCCTTCCAAAATGAGGCGGTTTGTAAGTACGAGTATGATTGCACGGTCTAGATACAGCTAAAACAGAGTCATCATCAACTTTTGGAGTACTTTTTCTAAGTCTATTTTCCTCCATAGTGAGCTCTTCTATAGTATCAACAGTAGAAGGAATTTTTCCACGATGTAAAAGGGCCGATTTGGTGGATTCAAACTCCGGCCTTAGACCATTCACAAATTGATAGAAATGTTCCATATCGAGTTGCTTTTGGCGAAGCTCGATGTCTTCGGCACAATGCCATTTGGGCTCAAGAAGAGCCAACTCTTCCAAAAGTTCGGACAACTCATTATAATATTCTCGAATAGTTTTATCTTTTTGAGTCATTGTCCGAACTTTATCTTGTAAATTGCATACATGTGCAATATCTTTAAGGGAATACATGTTTTTGAGGTATTCCGAAGCCTTATCGGCATGCTCAAACTTAGCTAGACTAGAGCATTTTTTAATGTCTATGCTATTGATGAGCCATGACATAATTTTTGCATGCCCTATCCTCCATTCTTTCCATTTCTTTTCATAAGTGGCTAACGCCTTACTCTTCTCTTCTTCCGTTAGAGGAACCTCTTTATCACCCTCTTTCTTGGTAAGAGATAGTTTAGGTTCCAAATCGGAACCATCCACTATACCCCATAAACCTTTTCCCAAAATGTGGTGCTTCATAATCAAAGCCCACATTACATAGTTAGTATCATTTAGCTTCATAGGAATGATGGTGATCTTATCATTGTCATCCATCTTTTACAAGGGTAAGAGAGGAATAAATAGGAGGAGAGAGAGAGAAAAATAAAAAGAAAAGAAAAAGAGTAGACAAAGGAATAAGAGAGGATACAAAACCAAATTTTTTTGTAGCACAAGTTCGCCTTTTTTCAAACAAATCTTCTTGAGCCAAGAACAAGGTGATGAAACACCTTTTGTAAATGTGGCACGGAAATCGAGGCAGAAGCACTTCAAGATCTAAGGATTTCGTAGCTTTGATACCATGTAATGAAATGGTGGTCTTCAACAAATGCACAAATAACTCACAAACAAGTGTCTATTGGAGACACTACAAGCATGACCCTTGAAAGGGTACAAAGGGAAGAACACTTGAAAAATAAATAATACTTTATTCATGAACAAAATGCTTAAGAAGCATGGTGATTTACATTGAAGGGGTTCACCCCTATATATACAAAACAATGGGAGAGAGAGGAGAGCTCATTTTGAGCTCTCCAAAAAGAGACGTTGGATTCCAACGTCTCTTAATATAGCTGTTGGTCCAACAACATTTATTATTATAGCTGTTGGACTATAGTCCAACAGCATTTATTATAGCGGTTGGACTACAGTCCAACAGCTACTTGCACAGTCAAGTTCCAACAGGAACTTGACTGGATCAAAATATCTAGTTTCTATTGAACTAGATGCTAAAAAAGAAAATAAAAAAATAGAAAAAGAAAATAATAAAAGAAAATATAATAATATTAAATAATATATATATATATATATATATATTGCAGTTTACATTTTAACAGTTTCTTATCTCCCATTCTTCATGTTTTTTGCTATAATCTTCAAGAGCCTTGACTCTTTCTTCTCCTTCAAGAATTTTTATTTCTCCTCTCTTCATCAAGGTGATCTTAGGCTCCGGTTCGGGAATCGAGTCTTGGATATAACTCCAAAGCCCTTTTCCTTTAATACGTGCCTCCATATTTTCGGCCCAAACGTGATAGTTAGAGCCATTAAGTTTAAAGCCGAGAGAGAAATGAAAGTCTTTTTTACCCATTGGAGAGGGGAAATAAGGAAAAAAGATACGTACCTCAAGAGATTTTTAGATCTTTCTTGGTGGGAGAATCTTCTAAAATATTGGATGAACGAAAGGATCCACCCCAATCACCAAATATTTGAGGGCACGTTTTTTGAGGCACCGGAAAAAATGTGAGAATCCACACGATCTTACTTTCTTCAACCTCTCTCTGATACCATGTAAAAGTATCTTCAACGAGATATTATGATTAAAACCTTAATATTCTTGATGATAAACACGTGCACACATGAACAATAAGAACTCTTAGAACACTTGTGCACAAAAGCACAACTCACTAAATCTCACAAATGCTCAAAGGCATAAAAAGAATAAAAACACTTTATTAATCACTTGGGCTTTGACCCAAAGCATAAAGAATACACAAGGGGAGAACCCCTTTAAATAGGGAAGTGGAGACCTTGGAGGGGCTCCACTCCAACGGTCACAAATGTGACCAACGACTAGAAGATGGCCCCCCCAAGGTACATGAAAACCAAAGATTAAAAATAAAAAAAAGAAAAAAAAGAAAAAAAAGAAAAAGAAAGTAATTACAACATATTCAAGAAAATGAATATGCACAAAATGACTATAATACCCCTACCACTATTACAAGAAATAAATGTATATATATTATATATATATAAAGGTAGATACATGTACATATATATGAAATGTATATGTGCATGTATCTTCCTATACATATAAAATATATATAGAATTACAATTTGGTATTACAATTTAACAAGCAACACATCTTTTCATAAGTATTTGCTCTCATGGTCTATGTCACATGGATACGGATGCGGGGACTGGACACATTGTGGGTATACTTGGTACAACATGTTGCTTCAAAATTAAGACTTGGGGTCACTGTGCAAACAAACACAGATGTGTGTATGTGTATAAAAGTCTTAAGCTAATGCAATAAAATATAAATATTATCTCAAGTGCAAACTCTTAAAAGCACTAAATAATAAAACGTAGTTGAAATTGAAATGTGATGTTATTGATGTCAAGTTTTAAAAGCAAAAGAACACAAGTGAATACAGAATAAGTAAACATTACCATAAAAGAAAATATATAAAGTTAATCATGCAATGTTGACTGTCCTTGAGGGGTGCTGGTGTGACTGTCATATCGTGTCAATGCAGGAGAAAACATGCCAAGTGTCTGTGTAACGTAGCTCATGGTTCATCCTGCATATTTGTAGACATGAACCTGTTTTTGTTGTATTCCTTTTAAGGCTCAATTAAATGGTCTTGTGAGTTGTGAGTGTTCAGAACAATTATAACTTCCTTTTCCTTCTTTTTCTGGGTCTGAGATATGGGTCCAGCAAACAAAAAACCATACACATGAGAGAGAAGTTTAATAAGCCTAGGGTAGTTTAATACATTTATGAAGAACAAAAAAGTTCAATTAATACATGGAACCATCTTGGCATTTCAGAATTTATTTGACCTAAAAAGTTGTCTTCGCCGTTGAGCTTGTTAATATCCACTTCAGGCTGTGGAATCAAGACCGTCAAAGATAGGGCTACTCCAGTAGTCCAGATGATAAATTTGATACAATAGCTGAAAATGTTGGCATTATCTTCATGTATGTAGATGATGTTGTTCAAATGTTTCTTTCAGGGTTATGGAAAATTTATGTGAAAGACTTCAAAATGGTTACAGTATTTCCTCTGGATTGGGGATATAAACGGGCCGGACTTGGTTTGTATTTGTACATTACCTAACATACATGACTGGGTGTAGCCTAATTGTATTTGAATTTGGCCTTGGGCACTTACAGTGAGAGCCCCTACGGAATCCAAATCTGTTTAGATTTTAGTCTTTACTTGATATCATTTTTCACAGGATTGGGTTTCACCTGTTGATCGGATTCAAAATTGTTTAGGATTCAGATGAAAACCCTAGACCAGATCTGGCAGAAGAAGGTTTGGCTGTTATTTTTCCTTGTTTGCAATGCCGTGTTTTGATGAGGTGGGTCCATGGAGGGGTTGAAACTAGACATTTAGTTTTCGAAGGATAAGCTTTGCTGTATTTAGAAACAATGTAGGATCTGAGGATGGATATTAAACTATTAATTGATTTGAGTATTTACTCATTAGGTAGAAATGTATGGTTCTTTTTTCATAGAGTATAGGCAGCTCTAAGAATCTCATGTGCATCCATGCTTAATGAAGGTAAAAGAAAAAAAGAAAAGCAAAAAAAAAGTCATGCTTGGTGTCTGGTTTTCTTTTCTTGACCACCGACTAGAAGTCCTCTCTGTTCTCCCTTCTTATTTTTGAGATATCATTTCTATCAAATTAATATGGTTGAATGTCTTTGTGCATTCTAAATCTGAATGACCTGAAATGATATTGGATATCTTCCTATTGTCTTTCCTTTTGATAGGGATGTATCGTTCATTTCTTTTAAAATTCTTGTAAATTACACTTTCATTGTGCACACTTTAGCAGTTTGTTATAGTGTTGCATCCTAATTTTTTAATGTCTGGTGGCAGGCAGTAAGGACTCTGTAACTCCACAATTGTCAGTCAAGCCAGTGGATGTCCAATCACCTTCGGTAGATGGAAAGAAAGCATCTCTGCTTTCAAATGAATTCCCCGTACTATCAAGTTCGTCTGGCAAGGAGGCCATTCTTGGTACATCAGATACAAATGAAGGGAAAGGGGGTGTGCCTAGCCAGCAACTTGGTACAGTGTCAAGAACTGCTCATGGTTCAGAAGTCAAGCAAGCTAAGGGAGCTCTTCCTGAAGGGTTTTTTGATAACAAGGATTCTGATCTACGTGCTCGTGGTATTGAACCTGTTAAACTTGACATCAAGTAAGTACTATGTAGTAGTTTTTCTTATACTGCATCTTTTTTCAAGTAATAGGAAACTTCTGCAGTGCAAAAGTTCATTGAACTGTGCTTTTTGCTGGATATGATTCATTTGTGGGCTAGATGAATGTTGGGTGTCATTTTCCAGGGTTTGGTAAGGTGGCATCAAACTTCATTCTTCTTTGCTGAAGATGAACTGAACTAATAAATTAAAACTAAACTTTCGCTGAGAGTTTGGTGCTTGTGTGTGTTGCATTAGCCTGTGATGCATATTGTGGTTTTAATATGTCAACCTTTTCATGTACCATATATCTTGATGACAGTATTGGACTATTGGACTGCACGTATAAGAATCACTTGGTCTCCTCGCTCAGGGTTTGGAGAGGTGGCATCAAACTTCATCCTTCTTTGCTGAAAATGAACTGAACTGATAAATTAATCGCTGAGAGTTTGGTGTTTGTGTGTGTTGCATTAGCCTGTGATGCATATTGTGGTTTTAATGTATCAACCTTTTTGTGTACCATGTATCTTGATGACAGTATACGTATAAGAGTCACATGGTATCCTCATTCAGCCATTCAGGTTACGTCAGCATCAGGCTCATGTTAGCACTCTTTTAACTAATGAATAGGACAATTTGACAGGAGCAACATTTATTCTGCAAAAATATTGTTGTATTGAACGGTTTGAACCATTGTGGCAAATTAGCGGTTATAAACTCCTTGTAATGAACTGAAGTTAGTCCAGTTCCCCATTGCTTGATATATGAGAAACCTGGTTTTGTTTTCATAGGCTGTTATTGCACTAACATTTTTCTTCATGGTGTAACGAAACAAGATGGAATACAAAAAGAGTGCCTCTAAGGGCTACAAGAGCACAAAAATACACAACTACAAAGTGCCAGTCATAGGCAAAATACAAGTCTACAAGGAATCTCACAAACACGCCACTAGAGGGCCACAACATAAAAAATATAAAAAATATTGAGTGGCAAAATGCTTGAGAAAGCATGTTACAAAAACGGGGATAAGTGTCCCTATATACATAGCAATGGAGGGAGAGGGAAGAGCTCCCAAGAGTCTCATTTGTGACTATTGTAGGCAAAGAGAGAGAGTTCCCAATGCTCATAAATATAACTGTTGGAAGCTCTAATGGCGCCCTTATCCCTTTTACATAAATGCAAGGAAAAAAATAAAAAAAAATATATAAAAACTATCCTTAGTGGACAGTACCTATTACAAATCAAAAAGATCAAAATGCCCTTGATGGACATGGTCAACACACACACACACACACACACACACACATATATATATATATATACATATTCTAACACCCTCCCTCAAACTTTCGGTGGTAACACCGAAAGTTTGCTAAGAAAGATAAATCAAGGTGCAAGGAGAGCCTTGGTAAAAAATTCTATCAGCTGATACTCAGATGTGACATACGACAATTCGATAGGTTCTCTATTCTTCATGTACATAATGGCAATCAATTTCTATATGCTTTGTACGCTCATGGAATGCGTGATTACTTGCTATGTAGATGGCACTTTTATTAGCGCAACACATTTTTGAGGGCTTTGAGATGACAACTCTCATGTCTTCGAGAGGACCCTTTAACCACACAAGTTTCATTGTTGTTGTAGTCATTGCATGATACTCATTAGGATTTTCTCCGGTTAGCATCAATATAGGCAAGTGAATCTAAGGAGGAGGATGAAGATAAGAAAAACTCTTTGCTAATTATATTTTTGATGTATCTAACAATTCTTAACGCAACACTCATGCAGATAGTTGTTGGAGCATGTTGGAATTGACTGGTTGCAACCGCATGAGCTATGTCGGGTCTAGTAATAGACAACTAGGTGAGAGATCCAATTAGTTGTCGATAGAGTGTAGGATCTTCAAAAAGTGTCTCATCTTCAAGTATTAATTTTGCATTAACAACCTCAGGAGTCTCCACCTTCTTATCGTCAGAAATCTTTGACTTAGCACAAATGTTAATTTGTCAACTTCATTTGTAATATGATATAACCTCTGGGAGAATATGTTACTTCAATACTTAAAAAATATCTCAGAAAACCTAGGTCAGACATATCAAAATTCTCTTTTAAAATAGATTTAACATCACTAATTCTCTGTTTGTCATTCTCAAGTATGATCATGTCATCTACGTAAAGTAGAAGGATAACAACATTATTTCCTGTACTTTTATCAAAGAGAGCAGTTATTATAACATGGGTGAAACCTCAAATGAATCATTATATTACTAAACTTATCATACCATGCCTTTAAGGCCTGTTTAATACCATATAAGGCCTTTCTTAGTCTTAGTATTTTACCCTTTTCAATATTGAATCCCTGCTGAGGATCCATGTAAACTTCATTTAATTCTCTGTTTAAAAAAACATTCTTGACATCAAGTTGATATTTGAGCTATTTTTGTACAACGACTACAACTATGAGGATCCTAAGACTAGTCATCCTAGCTATTGGGGAAAATGTTTCTTCATAATCAATCCCATATTCCTAAGAATATCCTTTGGCAACTAACCTAAATTTATATCTTTCAAAGGATTTGTCAATCTTGATTTTCATTTTATATAACAATCTACAACATGGTATTTTATTTTCTAAGGGCAATTTTTGTTTTCATGTTTTGGCATTTTAAAGGCATGTAGTTCTAAGTTTATAGCTTCAATCCAATGAGGAAAGGCTTTTGCTTCATTGTAATGTGTTGGCTCATAATATGAATGTTGCTATTAGGTGCTCTATATTTAGGTGATAAAAATTCATAGGACACAAACCTATTAGGTGGGATAGAGACACAACTAGATCTCCTAAGAGAAGTTTCTTCTACGAGAGATTCATGCGAATATTTTTCTAGGGCATTAGGTGGGTGACTTTGATCTCGTCGAGTGTAAACTTGAATATCTTTAGAGGGTACTTCAACAATATCACTATCACTATCATTCTCATTACTTAATGATGATTCATTATTCTCATCATTAGTTTGAGAAATATTTTGTTATCAACACTAGAAGAATCATTTTCTCTAGGCAATAAATCAAATAAAAAAGAATAATATACTTCCTCTTTATTATTATTATTATTATTTTTATCAAAATCATTTTTATTTTCTAAGAAGGTCTCATCCTTAAAAGGATAAAGCTTATTGTTCTTAAAATCAAAACATCTATATCCTTTTTGGTTTTCTCCATATCCAATGAAAACACATCCAATGATCTTTGGAGATAATTTATCTCTTTTGTGTAAAAGAGCATAACATTTACAACACAAAATTCGCTATCTTTTGAAGTCTGGTGATAGTTCAAATAATTTTTCATGAGGTATTTTGTAACGAAGATGATGACATCCTATTTATTAAATAAGTGGAGGTAAGAACTCCGCCTGAAAGGAGGAGGGTTGCGGTAGGCCAGTGATAGCCAACATAAAAAAATTTAGTCACACCCTATGAATATGAACCAATATGAGAATTCCGTTGGGGGCGTTTCCTACTGAGCGACGCGTTGTACTCTATAGGCTCGGAGGCAGTGATAAATGGGTAAGGGTTGCTAGGTCGTCGCCCAGAAGCGACGCGTCACACCGGCGCTCGGGTGTGGTGTCAAATAGGCAAGGTTTCCCTCACTTTGTTGGACGGGTGGGGGTAAAGAAGATAGTTCAAGACCATAAAATTAGGTTAGCCACTTGGAACATAGGGTCTTTAACTGGTAAGTTGGTAGAGTTAGTAGATGTTATGTGTAGGAGAAAGATTGATATTTTATGTCTACAAGAGACCAAATGGGTAGGTAAGAAAGCAAAAGTGATAGAACCTTGGGGATATAAGATTTGGTATACAGGAATAAATAAGAATAGGAATGGAGTAGGGATTGTTATTAGTCATGAGTTTATAGATAATGTAGTTGAGGTCCGTAGGAAGGGTGATAGGATTTTACTTATTAAATTAGTATTAGGTACGAATATTATTAATATTATTAGTGTTTATGCACCTCAAGTAGGTTTAGATGATTTCATTAAGCGTCAATTTTGAGAAGATTTAGATGGAGTAGTACAAGGGATATCTTATGGACAAAAGCTTTTCATCGGCGGTGACCTTAATGGACATGTAGGCATTAGTAGGGATGGATTTGAGAGTATCCATTGAGGCTATGGTATAGGAGAAAAAAACGAAAGTGGAGAAAGGATTTTAGATTTTGGTTTGTCCTATGATATGATCTTAGCCAACACTTGGTTTAGGAAGAGGGAGCCTCACCTAGTAACATTTAAAAGTGGGGTTAATACGAGTCAGATAGATTTTTTCCTACTTAGAAAGTGAGATAGGGGTTGTTGCATCGATTGTAAGGTTATACCGGGAGAAAGTGTAGCTACACAACATAGAGTCTTAATTTTAGATCTTAGATTTAGAAAATGCCACAAAAGAGATAGACATAGGATAGATCCTAGAATTAAGTGGGGGGCATTGAAAGGAGCTAAACAAGAAATGTTTGTAAAACAGGTAGTTAAACTGACTGGTGTCTCGAGGAGGATTCATAATCAATGTGGAATAAGATAGCGGGTTGCATGAGAAAGGTGGCTAAGGAGGTATTGGGTGAGTCTAAAAGCGGTGCACCGCTAGGTAATGATACATCATGGTGGAACGAGGATGTCAAATTAGCTATTAAGGTTAAAAGAGAGTGTTATAGAAATCTAAGAGTCGTGATAATGAGAATTTGGAGAAGTATATGATAGCAAAGAAGGAAGCTAAAAAAGTAGTTCGAAACGTGAGGGATAAGGTATATAAGGAGGTTTATGACAAGTTGGATACCAAAGAGGGCGAGAAGAATATTTATAGGCTTGTAAAGATGAGAGATAGAAATTTGAGGGATCTAGGTATGGTTAGATGTATCAAAGATGAAACGCAGAGGGTTTTAGTCAAAGATGAGGAGATTAAGGAGAGAGGGAAAAATTATTTTGATAAGCTATTTAATGGAAGTCATGCTCAAGATCTTGGAGACTTCTTCATTCTTTTTCATGAGATGAATCGTGACTTCATGCACAAGATTCAAAAGAAAGAAATTGCAGAGGCTTTGAAGAAAATGAAATCAAGAAGGGCAGTTGGCCCAGATGGTATACCTATCGAGGCTTGGAAATGCTTGGGTGAGAAAGGTTTAAAATAGTTAAAAAATCTTTTAATAAGATTTGGCAGACAAATAAGATGCCTAATGAGTAGATGAAGAGTACTGTGGTGTCTCTATATACGAATAAGGGTGATATACAAGATTGCACAAACTATCGTGGTATAAAACTCATGAGTCATACTATGAAACATTGTGAGAGGGTGATTGAGTATAGGTTGAGGAAGGTTGTCATGATATCGAAGAATCAATTTGGTTTTATGCCTGGAAGATCAACTATGGAAGCTATACATCTTTTTAGACAACTTATTGAGAGATTTAGAGAGAGGAACAAAGATTTGCATATGGTTTTTATTGATTTGGAAAAGGCATACGATAGAGTACCTAGGGATGTTCTGTGGTAAACAATGATGTAGAAAGGTGTTTCTCTCAAATACATTAGTATAATTAAAGATATGTACGAAGGAGTAGTAACCAATGTCCGCACTTGTGGAGGGGTGACAACCAATTTTTCTATAACGATTGGGTTACATCAAGGATCTGCATTAAACCCTTTCCTATTTGCTATAGTGATGGATGAGCTTACGAGATCAATTCAAGAAAATATGCCATGGTGTATGTTGTTGGCTGATGATATTGTTTTGATTGATGAGTCTAGAGTTTGGGTTAATGCTAAGTTAGAATTATGGAGACAAACATTGGAAGCAAGAGGTTTTAAGTTGGGTAAGAGTACGACAGAATATATGGAATGTCGGTTTAGTAAGCAACGAAGTAGTGATGGGAGTGTAGTGAAGTTTGGTGAGCAAGAAATACCGGTGGATGACTGTTTCAAATATTTGGGATCTATCATTCAAAAGTATGGAGAAATTGATGGAGATGTAAATCATAGGATAAATGTTTGGTGGATGAAATGAAAAAGTGCAACTGGAGTGTTGTGCGATCGTAGAATGTCATTGCCGTTGAAGGAAAAGTTTTATAGGACGACAATTAGGCCCGCTTTACTATATGGTACGGAATGTTGGGCTGCCAAGAGACATCATATTCAAAAAATGAGTGTAGCTGAGATGCGTATGCTTTGATGGATGTGTGGAAATACAATAAAAGATAAGATTCGAAACGAGGAGATACATAAGAAGGTAGACATTTCATCCATTGAAAATAAGATGAGAGAGAATCGTTTACGGTGGTTTGGACATATTCGACGAAGGCCTAATGATGCTCCAGTTAGAAGGATGGAGAAATGGGAAAATATATTAGTTAAAAGAGGCTGGGGTAGGCCTAAAAAGACTTGGATGGAAATGATAGGAAAGGATATGAATGCTTTGAACCTCACCGACGACATGATTTTGGATAGAAATGATTGGAGGAGAAGGATTCATGTGGAAGACCCAGAATGATTTTCTTATTTGGTTCATATCGTCGACCCCATTTATTTTGTGATGAAGTCGTTGTTGTTGTTGTGGAGGTAAGAACGACCTTGGTCCAAAAGTTTTTTAGAATATCCTTAGAAATAAACAAAGTTCTAGTGGTTTTCATGATATGTCTATGTTTTCTTTTCGCTAGCCTATTTTGTTGGGGTGTCAGAGGTTAAGATTTTTTATGACAAATTTTATTTTGTTTTGAATAGCTTTGAAAATCATTGGATAAATATTCTCCCTCTGAATCAGACCTAAGTATAAAAATATTGCTTTGAAATTGATTTTGAACAATTTTGTAAAACTATTTAAATTTAGAAAACACATCTGATTTAAGATCGAGGAAGTAGATCCAAACATATCTCGTATAATCATCAATAAATGTCACATAATAAAAATATCCTCCTTTGGATATGACCGGTGATGGATCCCATACATCCTAATGCACTAACTCAAAAGGTCTCTTGGAGATAAAATTCCTATTGGGAAAAGGAATATATTTTATTTTTTCAAGAATATAATCTTTGCAAACAATATCTTTTTCATTACCAAAAGTTCACCAAAAGGAAAAAATATTCATCTTAGAATAGCTTGGATGTTTAAGTTTTCTACACCAAGTAATAATATCTTGTTCTTGAACATAGTTACAAAAAGATTTAGGGGAAAGAACACAATTACAAAAAGTTTTAGGTAAAAGAAGTAAAGGGTCCATGAAGTAGAGATCTCTCCTCATATGGTCATGCTTAATCTGGTTCCTAGACTAGATATCCTGCACGAAGCAACTCTTAGATGAGAAGCAGATTTCATGTCCATAGATAGAGATTTGGGAAACCGAAAAAAAAAAATTAAATTTAATTTTGGAACAATTCTAACTTTTAAGACAATTTTTTTTAGAATTGTTAGGAGATAAAGTTTCAATACTTTGAATTTTGAAAGAAGTACCATCGGCGGTAGACACACAAGATAGTAGTTTTTATTAAAATAAATGTACTATTATATATATATATATGTATATATATATATATATATATATATATATCATAATACCTGATAGGGGTATTATGGTCTTCTCACAAGTACCAGATAGGGGTACTTGTTTTTCCACTCCTTTTATTTTCTTTATTCTTTTTCCTTTTTTTCATTTTTTAAAACTTTCTTTTTGAGCCACTTAGAGGCCCCACCATAGAGTCGTTGGGCCCCCCCGACGACTCTATTGGGAGCCCCCAAGTGCCTCCTTGGTGTATAAATAAGGGTGCATCCCCTTGTAATTCCTCATGCTTTAGCAAGCTCCTCTTTTATAATAAAGAGTACATTTTATAGTTGTAGCCTTCTTTGAAGGCCTTTTGCATTGTTTCCTTGTGGAATCCTATTCTCTTATGCTTGTGTATTAGTCCGGTGTTGGACGTCGTGAATGCATTTGCATTCTTAAATTCTTCTGCATACTTTATTACATGGTATCAAAGCCATTCGAATCTCTAAGGTGAAATCTTGTCTCTCTCCCAAGATCGACCTATCATTCAAGCTCAGTGAAAAAAATTACATGATGTGGGCATCCGCAATGAAAAATAATTTCAAAGGAAAGAAGCTTTGGGGTTATGTAACGGGGACCGTTCCGGAACCCCAACTTAAGCTCACAAAGATGGAAGGAGATCAAGAGAATGCTCTTGAAGGTGATGCTCGTCTCAAAGCAATTGAAGATCATCATCGCCTAATGGAAGATTGGGAGAGCAACCATGCAAAAATCCTAGCATGGTTTATGAATAATTCAACTTAAGGTATGTGCAAATATTGCTAAATTTCGCCGATCCAATGAAGTTTGGTTTTTTATGAAGGGTATGTATACCCAAAAGGATCTTGCAAGAGCTTATGTCTTGCAAGAAAAAGTGAGAACCACAAAACAAGGAGATATGAGCATACAATATTACTATAGTGCTCTAAACCCTTTGTGGGATGAATTGACTCTTTTAGAGCCTAAATGGGTAGCTATGGAGGATATGGAACTAAGACAAAAGCAAATGGAACAAGATAGATTGTTTCAATTTTTATTTGGGCTTCGTCCCGAATTTGAACAAGATCCCCACTCCTCCATAGATCTACTATTCCTCCATTAGAGGATGCTATTGCCGAAATCACTCAAGAAGAGACTAGGTATGGCATGAGTAAAAGCATAGACAAAGTTCTTTGCCGTGTCTAAACCCCACAATCATGTTAAAACATACAAGCCATCTCATTTTGGTAAACAAGGGAGTGGTGGAAGGAAGATTATATGTCAATCATTGTTATGAGCCGGGACATATCAAACCTGTTTGCCCAAAGTTAAATGGGACTTTCAAGTCAAAGGTGGCTTCCGTTGAAGAACCCTCCACCAAAGAAGATGAAGGCAAAAGCGGGGATCTCAAGGACACTCTTGGTCAAATTTCCATGGCTCTCCAACAAATTCTAAAATTCTAAAGGCTACTTCTTCCACCTCCGGTGCCGCCATTGCCTCATCATCTCCTCCCGGTACGTATTCGTGGATTTTAGATTCCGGAGCTTCTTTTTACATGACTCTCCATGAAAATGCATTAACCAACGTGAGCACCAATTCAAAAATATCTTATGTCTCTACGGCCGATGAAACTTTTCTCAAAATAAATGGTATTGGAACTCTTAATCCTAAAAATATTCAAAATTTCTTTGTTCCAAAAGTAAGAATAGTTCTTAAACTAAATCTTAACCTTTTTTCCGTTTCTCAAATTGCCGACCATGGATGTGAAATATCCTTCTCATCTTAAGGGTGCTTTGTGCAGGATCTCCGGTCTGGTAAGCGGATTGGGTAAGGCCATAGAAGGGGAGATCTTTATTTTATGGATCACTTAACGCTCCCTAATACCTCTTTTTGTACTTATGTCCAAGATAAAAATATTGAAACTTGGCATAAAAGATTTGGACATCCAAGTTACTCTAAAATGTATCTTTTTCCTTTTGGAAACAAGTTTTATAAAGAAAAAGATATCAATTGCAAATTTGCAAAGATTGCATTTTTGGAAAAATGAAGTCTATTCCTTTTTCCTATAAGAACCTTTGTGTCAACAAGACCTTTTGAATTGGTGCATTCCGATGTATGGGGACCATCTCCGGTTTTATCTAAAGGTGATTATTCATATTATGTTACTTTTATTGATGATTATACTAGATATGTATGGATCTATTTTCTTAACCTTAAACCGGAAGTTTTTAACTTTTTCAAAGAATTTTATGCAAAAATTTGAAACCAATTTCAAAGCCGTATATCCATTATGAGATCCGATTCGGGTGGAGAATACTTATCAAATGAGTTTCAATCATATTTAAAACAACATGACATTTTTCATCAAAGATCATGCCCAAGAACTCCTCAACAAAATGGTCTAGCCGAAAGAAAGCGTAGACATATTTTAGAAACCACTAGATCATTACTTATTTCTAAAAATATTCCTAAAATTTTTTGGGTCGAAGCCGTGTTAACCTTCACCTATTTAAACAATAGAATGCCATCTTCAAAATTAAATAATCTCTTTCCTTATGAAAAGCTTTTTAACCTAACACCCGATTACAATCGTCTTCGTATTTTTTGGATGTAAATGTTTTGTGCTTTTATATAAAAAAGATAAGTTGTCACCAAAAGCAATTGAATGTGTATTTTTAGGATATGGTGAAAATAAAAAAGGCTATAGATGCTTTGACTATAAAAACAATAAGTTATTTGTCTCCAATGATGTGACTTTTTTAGAAGATGAAAATGGTTTTGAAACATTAGATAAACCAAATGAAATCGAATATATGTTTCTCAATGATCTTTTAGAAGATCAAAATGATAACTCTTTAAGTTGTCCGAAAATCCTAGAAAATACTCATAATAATGATTCTCATAATATTGAGGTATCACCAACTAATGGTGACAATCTCCAAGTTTACACCCGACGTGAGCAAGAGCAACCTATTAGTGCTTTAGAAAAATTCCTGCGGCTTAATGAACCTCTAGAAGAAATCTCCCTTAGGCGATCCTCTAGGGAATCAATTCCACCTAATAGGTTTGTCTCATATGAGTCTCTCTCACCTAACTATAGAGCTTGTCTAATAGCCTTACATTCATACTATGAACCTTCTCATTATAATCAAGAAAAAAATACACATCATTGGGTTGAAGCAATGAGAGTTGAGCTAGATGCTTTAAATAATGCTAAAACTTGGGAAATAGTTCAACTTTCTCTCAATAAAAAAGCTATTGGATGTCGGTGGGTTTATAAAGTCAAGACAAAAGTGATGGTTCTCTAGAACGATATAAAGCAAGATTAGTTGCTAAGAGATACTCACAAGAATATGACATTGATTATGATGAGACTTTTGCCCCGTGGCTCGCATGACAAGTGTTAGAACTCTAATTGTTGTAGCATCATCAAAGAAATGACCTATATTTCAACTAGATGTTAAAAATGTCTTTCTTAATGGTCAATTAAATGAAGAAGTATATATGGATCCTCTGCCGAGAATTAATCTTAACCAAGGTCAAACTCTTCGATTATTAAAAGCTTTATATGGCTTTAAACAAGCCCCTAAGGCTTGGTATGATAGATTTGAAAAAGGTGCAAAAGGATCCAATCTGGGATCCGACCTGATCCATGTAAAAAATTGTGTACCATATACGTTATGTTTAATCGGGTCTGGATACACCAGACCCGGATCCATACCTTTGTAATTAAGTTATAAATGAATAGTTTAGGTCACGATTTCTGATTGAAAAATGTGACAACCGCGCACCTCTTGCTTTCATCTCTTCGTCTCTCTCTCTCTCCCTTTCTCAACGCAGGTACTGGTGGACTCCATTGTTTCGTCTCTCTCCCTCTCTCTTTCTCGACGCAGGTAGATTTCTAACATGGTATCAGAGCGGAGATCTGTCTAAGGGCAAAAAAAAAAGGAGGTTTTCGGCAGGTGCGACCATCGGAGTTTTGAGGTTTTTCCCTCCTTTTCTACTTTTTTCTTCTTCCTTCTCTCGTTCTCTCCTCATCTCCTTTTCCTATTTTTTTTTCTGTGTACCCACATCGCGTGGGCTTGCTTCTCTCTTGAATCTGAGATTCACGTGACTCCTGTTTACGTGAACCCAGATCGCAAAAAAAAAAACCATCTTCCCTTCCTGTTTTTTTTCTGTGTTCCCACATCGCGTGAGCTTGCTTCTCTCTTGAATCTGAGATTCACGTGAATCCTGTTCACGTGAACCCAGATCGCAAAAACCCTACAGACCTATCGATTGCACCATTTCCGTTTTTTTTATATATTGCCTGCGTGATTTTTTTTTTATATTGCTATCGTTTGCCCAATCTCCTTCACGCATATATTTCTACATATTCAAATATATTTGCCGTGAAGTCCCTTTCCTGTTTCTCTTTGTTATCTGTTTGAAAATATATTTAACGTGGGAAAGTTTCAGCATCAATTTTCTAGAGTGCAAACAGAGGGGTTCAGTCTTTCTATTCTCTGAACCTATTATCCTCTCTATTCTCTGAATCTGACAGCCGTAAAAAAAAAGGCTGAGCATTTCGTGAGCACTCTTGCTGAATTTCATTCTCTATGGATCCTTATTCCTCCCAATCACATATTTCTTCAAGTTTTCTCAATCAACTCGTTTCTGAAAAGTTGAATACCTTAAACTTCTTGATTTGGAAGAGACAAATCATTCCTTTTATAAGGAGCCAAGGTCTCTTAGGTCACCTGGATGGAACCACCTCAGTCCCACCAGAATTTGTTCCGAGAGAAGAGAAAGATGATCAAGGGGTGAGTTCGATCGTGTATGTCAAAAATATAGAATTTCTCAATTGGGAAAAGAAAGATCAATCAGTTGTTGCATACATCACCTCAACTCTGTCTCAAGAGGTCCTTGTTGCCATTCCTGACAATTGTACAACACTACAACTCTGGGAACGACTGGTTCAGACGTATTCGGAGGTTTCTCAAGCAAGAATGGTTTTTCTGAAAAGGAAATTTCAGCTGTTAAGAAAAGACTCCATGACCATCATGGAATATTTGAACAAGATAAAGACCATTACAGATCAACTTGCAGTTATAGGATGTGCCGTAAGTGACAATGACATGGTGCAACAAACTCTGAGTGGATTGGGATCTGACTACAATATGATAGTCACATCACTATTGTGTCTTCCTGTTCTTCCTAACTTTGACGAGCTACGAGCCAAATTGATCCAGTATGAAATGACTCTGAAGGGATTCTCTGAAGAAACCCACATTCACCCAAATTCTCAAGAAGTTTTTGCCATAGGCGTGATTTATGGTAGAGGACGGGGACGAGGAGGACAAGGGCGAAGTGGATACAGAGGGCGTGGTCTGCTTCCCACTCCAAACATGTTAGCTCATGCGCAAGGACCAAGATCCATCCCTACTTGCTTCCTTTGTAACAAAAAGGGGCATATCAAGGCGAACTGCTGGCATAATCCAGAAAATAAAGGAAAGGCTCCACAAACAGAAACCAAAAGGAGATTCACAAATACCAGAGACAGTGGAGAGATTAAAGATCTGCTGATATCTGCCTTGTCAGAGATGAAATTGAAGCAGAATGACGAAGGCACTTGGTTTGTCGACTCAGGGGCAGCGACTCATGCGACAGGCGATGCAAGTAAAATTTCTAACCCTATTCCTTATTTTGGAAAAAGTAAGATTGTCACTGGAGATGGATCCCACCATCCTGTTTCTCATGTCGGAAAAACTGTCATTCCCATGTCATATTCTACTCTTACTCTTTCTGACGTTCTTCATGCCCCTGACATCAAGAAAAATATTGTCTCTGTTTCCAAACTTATTGATGATAATAATGCTTCAGTTGAATTTACCCTCTCTTCTGTGGAGGTCAAGGACCTACGCACGAGGGAAACATTCGCTGAAGGAAAGAGACGAGGCAATATGTATGTCTTTGAAGAAGCTCCATGTCATGTTGTCTGCCCTGTTCATCTGAATTCGAAGCCTTCATTAGAGTCATGTTCACGCTTTTATGCTAATGTTTTTAGTATTTCTGAATGTAATAAGCCATTCTTATGGCATAGTCGATTAGGACATTGTGGGGGTCATTTTATTGAAAAACTTGTCTCTAATAATCTCATTCCAAAAACAGTCTCAATTTGGATGAGAGTTGTCATAAGTGTTCCAGTTGTCTTTCATGCAAGAGTCATGTATTGCCTTTTCATTCAATTAATAAGAGAGCTTCAAAACCTTTTGAGATTATTTGTTTTGATGTATGGGGACCCGCCCCAATTGTTTCTGGATCTGGAAGCAGATACTACCTAATCTTTGTTGATAGTTATTCTCGATACACTTGGATATATTTCATAAAAAATAAGTCGGAAATCTTCTCTTTGTTTCAAAATTTTCTTTCCTTGGTCAAAAGTCAATTCTCTGAGTCCATTCAATTTTTCCAATGTGATGGAGGTGGGGAATTTTCATCTTGTGATTTTATTTCTTTTCTTCGAAATAACGGAATATGAAGAAGGGTGTCCTGCCCTCACACTCCTCAACAAAATGGAATTGCTGAACGAAAACATAGACATATCGTTGAAAGTGCCATGAGTATGCTTCATGACAGTAATCTTCCCATCAACCTCAGGACAAAAGCTTTCCATTCTGCCGTGCACGTGATAAATAAACTGTCCATGGTGGTTCTGGAAAATAAGTCTTCTTATCACTGTCTTTTTGGAGCTCATCCTAGTTATCATGATCTGCGTGTTTTTGGATGTGTCTGCTATGTGCATATTGATCAGTCTCTGAGAAACAAGTTTCTGGACAAGGCCCAGAAGTGTAGGTTTGTGGGATATGCAGATGACTACAAAGGATATAGGTGTTATGATCCCACCAACAAACGTATCAGAATCTCAAGAAATGTTGTCTTTGATGAACAAAACTTTGATGACAGAGTTGACGCAACGAACATGCCAACTGAAGTTTACTATCCTTGGCTGAGTTCAGAACTTTTTGCTGGCTCCAATGAGGCATCTTCCTCAGATTGCGTGCAACAAGAAGAAGATATGTTTGAGAACATTGGGACGTTGGGATCACAAAATGCAGAGGAAGTACCGGGCAAATACAAAGGCATTGTCTACTCTAGACAGAGACCAACAACATCAAGCCATTCAGATCATGTCCCAATCGCCAATCCAACTCCTTCTCATACTCTTGAGGTCAGAAAATCAAACCGCATACGACATCCCATTGACAGGTGGGTTAGCTATAACAACTTCTCCTTGGATCTTCAACTCTTTTTAATTGCACTCAATAAGGAAGATGAGCCCATTATGTACTATCAGGCAGCCACCTCTACCAAATGGGTAGAAGCCATGAATGATGAAATGCAAGCCTTACATGAATGTGGAACCTGAGAAGTTGTTCCCAGACCACCTGACAAAAATGTTGTCGGATGTAAATGGGTCTACAAAATAAAGTACAAGCCAGATAGAACCATTGAACGATATAAGGCAAGGCT
This sequence comes from Nuphar pumila, assembly GCF_984573655.1. Classification (NCBI taxonomy): domain Eukaryota; kingdom Viridiplantae; phylum Streptophyta; class Magnoliopsida; order Nymphaeales; family Nymphaeaceae; genus Nuphar; species Nuphar pumila. The sequence continues at coordinate 132,395,141 of NC_143251.1, forward strand.
TGTGGCAAAAGGATTCACTCAAGAAGCAGGGCAAGACTATGATGAGACCTTTAGTCCGGTTGTAAGAATGGGAACAATTCGAATTATTATTTCTCTGGCTGTTAAACATGGATGAAAGCTGAGTCAGCTCGATGTGAAAAATGCATTCTTGCATGGAGATTTGAAGGAGGAAGTATACATGGAGCAACCCCCTGGATATCAAGAACAAAATTGTAAAACCCATGTGTGCAAGCTAAACAAAGCTATCTATGGTCTGAAACAAGCATCTCGCTCTTGGTTTGATAGCTTCTGGCTAGAGATTCAGAAACATGGATTTTCACGTTCCATGTTGGACCACTCATTATTTATTTTTAGAAGTCAGACTGTGACTACTCTATTATTAATTTATGTCGATGATATTATCATCACAGGAAACTCTATCGCTCACAGTCAAGAAGTAAAAGGCTTGCTAGGCCAAAGGTTCAAAATGAAAGATCTTGGAGTTCTACGTTATTTTCTTGGTGTAGAAGTTGATAATCAGACTCATGGTTTGACACTCACTCAGCATAAGTACACCGTAGACGTTCTCAGCAAGGCAAGTATGAAAGACTACAAACCTCTATGAACTCCGAGTGTGCTTCATCAAAAACTTAGCGCCGATGATGGAGATCTGTGTGATAACCCCACCAGATATCGAAGCATAATAGGAATGTTACAGTACCTCACATTCACTAGACCTGACATCGTTTATTCAGTCAATCAAGTGTCTCATATGGAAGCGGTCAAGAGAATCCTTAGATATCTGAAAGGGACTATTGGGGTGGATTAATATATTCACCACAGTCATATGACAAAGATGAGCACGAACTTACTGTATACTGTGATGCAGACTGGGCAGGAGATCCTGACGAACGAAGATCTACATCAGGATATTGTGTCTACATTGGAAGAAATTTAGTCTCTTGGAGCAGTAGAAAACAAAAGGCTATCGCTAGATCAAGCACTGAGGCTGAGTATAGATCCATGGCTGCTGCTACTGCCGAAGTCACATGGATCAGGCATCTACTAACTGAAGTAGGAGAAAAGATCTCTCACACTACCTTGCTATGTGACAACCAAAGTGCTATCAACATGTCATTCAACCTAGTACATCACAGTCGTGCTAAGCACATTGAAATTGACCAACACTTTGTGAGACAGAAGGTTGAAGAAAAAGAGATTGAGCCTGAATTCATCAGTACTGAAAGACAAGTTGCAGACATATTTACCAAAGGGTTAACCAAGGATCGTTTTTGGATGCTTAAAGGCAAGTTGTTCATGGTCCAAAACCATGATCAACTTGAGGGGGGGGTAAAAAAGGTGCAAAAGGATCCAATCCGGGATCCGACCCGATCCATGTAAAAAATTGTGTACCATATACGTTATGTTTAATCGGGTTTGGATACACCAGACCCGGATCCATACCTTTGTAATTAAGTTATAAATGAATAGTTTAGGTCACGATTTCTAATTGAAAAACGTGACAACCGCTCACCTCTTGCTTTCATCTCTTCGTCTCTCTCTCTCCCTTTCTCAACGCAGGTACTGGTGGACTCCATCGTTTCGTCTCTCTCCCTCTCTCTTTCTCGACGCAGGTAGATTTCTAACAAGATTTAGTGCTATCATGATAAATTTGGGATTTCGTTCACGTTATACTGACACTGCTCTCTTTTTTAAAAGTGCAGGTAATAGTATTATCATCCTTCTGCTTTGTGTTGATAATATGATCATCACAGGCAATGATGAAAGTAGTATTCTTACTGTTAAAAATATGGCAAAACATAACTTTGATATGTCTGATTTGGGTTTTCTTAGGTATTTTCTTGGTATTGAAGTAACGTACTCTCCTCGAGGTTTTATTTTGTCACAGATGAAGCTCGCTGCAGATATATGTTCCAAATCTGGAATTTTAGATGACAAAAAAGTAGAGACTCCTGAGCTTATCACTGCTAAACTACGGTTGGAGGATGGAATTCTGCTGGATGATCCTACTCCTTACCGACAACTCATTGGATCTCTCACTTATCTGACTATCACCGGGCCTGATATCGCTCATGTTGTGCACTCCGCAAGCCAATTTCAGCATGCCCCTACAACTGTGCATATGAGTGTTGTGCTTCGGATCATTCACTACATAAAAAATACTTTAACTAAAGGGCTATTCCTATCCTCACTCTCTTCATTAAATTTACTTGCTTATACTGATACTGATTGGCGAGGTAACCCAAATAATTGAATCTCAACTACTGGCTTTTGTGTCTTTTTAGGAGATTCGCTGATCGCCTGAAGATGCAAGAAACAATAGAAAGTCTCATTATCTTCCACTGAGGCTGAGTATCGAGCTATGTCATAGGGACTCGGAAAAACAGATGCCGCACTCGCGTCGACGCGACGCGGGTGCGCGTGCGGCACCGGGTGCGGTCAACACGACCCTGGGTGCGGTCAACGCACCCAGGGTCATTTTTGTCCATAATTTGGGCGTAAAAAAAAAATTTCCCCGATGAAAGGAGGATTAGGGCAAAAAAATTTTTTTTGCCCTAATCTCTCCTCTCTCTCCCTCTGAGCTCGAGCTCTCTCCCATCGCTGCCCCAGCTCCGCCTCCCGGGCTCCTCCTCTCCTTTCGCAGGTATGTCTCTCACTCTCTTCTTGTGTCGGCTGGGGAGGGGCCGAGCACCCCTCCCCCCTCCCTCTCTCGGTCTCTTGTTGGGTCAGCAGGGGAGGGGCTGAGCCCCCCCTGCTCCCTCGTTTTTCGGCACAGGAGGGGCCGAGCCCCTCCCTCATCTGTTTTATTTTTTGGGTCGACAGGGGAGGGGCTGAGCCCCTCCCCCATCTGTTTTTTTTTTTTGGGTCGACAGGGGAGGGACCGAGCCCCTCCCCCATCTGTTTTTTTTTTTGGGTCGACAGGGGAGGGGCCGAGCCCCTCCCCCATCTGTTTTTTTTTTGGGTCGACAGGGGAGGGGCCGAGCCCCTCCCCCATCTGTTTTTTTTTTTTTTGGGTCGACAGGGGAGGGGCCGAGCCCCTCCCCCATCTGTTTTTTTTTTGGGGTCGACAGGGGAGGGGCCGAGCCCCTCCCCCATCTGTTTTTTTCTTTGGGTCGACAGGGGAGGGGGCGAGCCACTCCCCCATCTGTTTTTTTTTTTGGGTCGACAGGGGAGGGGCCAAGCCCCTCCCTCATCTGTTTTTTTTTTTGGGTCGACAGGGGAGAGGCCAAGCCCCTCCCCCATCTGTTTTTTTTTTGGGTCGACAGGGGAGGGGCCGAGCCCCTCCCCCATCTGGATTTTTTTTTGGGTCGACAGGGGAGGGGCCGAGCCCCTCCCCCATCTAGCTCTCTCTGTTTTCAGCAGGGGAGGGCCCGAGCCCCCCTCGCTCTCGCTCTCTTGTTGGGTTGGCAGGGGAGGGGCTGAGCCCCCCCTTCTCCCTGTGTTTTCGAATTGATTTGAAAATTTCAATGTATTTTTTTTTTGTGTTTTCAGGATAAAAATGACGGATAAAGGGAAAGGACTTGCGTCATCCTCATTCCAACATGTGAGTTCTGCTGATAGTTGCAGTGGGATTGATGATGTGGGGCCACTATGGGTACATGTAGATAAACTTGCAAAAACTGGAGAAGGAGGTGGTGGAAACAAGAGATTTCGATGCAAGCTCTGCGAAAGAGATTTTGTTGGGTCTTACACAAGAGTGAAGGCTCATTTGTTGAAGATACCAGGACATGGCATTTCAGCTTGCAGAAAAGTTGATGAGGCAATGCGAAGGCAATACAAGAAAATACAAGAAGAATATGAGAAGAGAAAGGCAATGACCGATTCTTCTGCAGTCAGTGTGCCATTTGCAAGCTACCAAGAAGATGCTGAAAAAAAAAGAAAAGTCAATGTAGGAGGTAGAGGAACGATACAAGCAACATTCAATACATATGGAAGAGAAGAATTGGATAGAAAAGTTGGGAGGTATTTTTATTCTGGTTCACTCCCATTTAATGCGGCTAGAAATCCTTATTGGAAGGATTTAGTAACATCCTTGGCAAATTGTAATTTGAGTGGTTGTGTCTCCAAGTTCAGAAAAAATACAAACCAGACTTCTTGCAGAAGAGAGGGCAAATGTGGAGAGGTTGCTAGAGATTAAAAAATATTCATGGGAGCAAAATGGAGTTTCTATTGTGTCTGATGGATGGACAGATATTCAAAGGCGTTCATTAATCAATTTCATTGTTTGTTCGCTTAGTTGCCCAATATTCTTGAAAGCAGTTGATGCATCTGGGGAATATAAAAATGCAGAGTATTTGAAGGGATTGTTTATAGAAGTGATAAAAGAAGTGGGTGATCAGAAAGTGGTACAAATCATTACAGACAACACTCCAATTTGTAAAAGTGCAGCGTTGAGTTTGGAGAGTGAGTACCCTCATATTTTTTGGACTCCTTGTGTAGCACACAACTTAAATCTAGCCCTAATGAGCATCTGCAACCCCAAAGAAGAAGAAAATTCACAAGCATATGCTCTATGTTCATGGATTGAAGATTTAGAAAGAAATGTCAAAAGCATTAGGAATTTTGTTGTTAACCACCATCGTGCTAATGCTATATTTAATAGGCATTCTGATTTGAAATTGTTGAAGGTCGCTGAAACACGTTTTGCGTCTATCATTGTGATGATGAAGAGGATTAAAAGAGTGAAGAATGCTTTGATTAACATGGTGACTGGTGAAAATTGGACATTCTATCGTGTTGATGATGATATGAAGGCTCAAGAAATTAAGAAATTCATTCTTGATGATGAATTTTGGGACAAAGTGGTATACTTCCTTCAATTTACGCAACCTATTTGGGAAATGTTAAGAGAAGTTGATAAGGATGAACCCATGCTTCACAGTGTTTATGAAATGTGGGATAATATGATTGAAAAAATACAAGCTATAGTTTTCATGCATGAAGAAAAAAATTCTGCATTGCATGATTCAGATTTTTTTTAATTATATTCATTCAATTTTAGTCAGAAGATGAGATAAGAGTAACACTCCTTTGCATTGCATGGCACATTCTCTTAATCCAAAATATTATGCAAATAAGTGGCGGGCTTGTGGTATTGGTCGTATCCCTCCAAATTTAGACCCAGAGCTATCAAGACATAGAAATATGTGTATGACAAGACTTTTTCCAGAAGCATATCTTATATATCAAGTCACACAAGAGTTTGGAAAATTTTCATCTTCGAGATTATATGCACCAGCATTATTCGCGAGAGAAGAAGATAATATAGATCCTATCACATGGTGGTCAACATTTGGATCAGAAACACCTCTTCTGCAACGTCTTGCATTAAGATTGCTATCGCAGCCTGCTAGTTCATCTTGTTGTGAAAGAAATTGGAGCACATATTCTCAAATCCACAACACGAAGAGAAACAAACTCACCAGCAAGCGTGCAGAGGATTTAGTATATGTTCATTCAAATCTTCGATTACTTTCGTGAAGCAATGATGAATACAGGTACTAATTTGCTCTCTTAGTTATTTGATTATTTCTTAGTTTTCATTTAAATATACTTGTATTGTATTTATCATTTTCAAATTGGGTTTATAACGCAGACAAGGAACATCCAAATTTTGAGATGTAAACCCAAAAGAGTATGACTTCGAGGGAGAACATGAATTCAACGTAACAAACATGGATTTAGCTGAGCCCAGTATTCCTTCTAATGATGCATTTGATGATGAAGAAGAAAATTATTGACATCCATTACTTTATCATGATATACTTTGGTATGTAATTTAGTTCTTTTATACAATACTTATTTGATTGATATTTAGGTCGATTTATGTAATTGCTTTACTTATTTGATTGATAATTTGATATTTAGGTTGATATACTGCATGCATGATGAATCATATTATGAGTTTATGACAATGTTTACTGTTAAATGTTAAACTGTTAAAACTTCAAAATTATATATATATATATATATAATTTTTTTTTTTACATTGTTGCCCCTGTCGCACCCCCGCACCCGGGTTTTTTGGAAGTGCCGCATCCCCGCACTTGCATCCATGTGATATAGGTACCGAGCTATGACAACTACTATAATGGAACTTGTGTGGCTTCGAAGCCTTCTTCAAGATATGGGAGTTGAAATTTCGGGTGCTTCGAAGCTCTACTGCGACAACAAAAGTTCCATCTATATTGTCAGCAACCACACCTTCCATGAGCGGACTAAACATATAGAAATGGACTGTCACTATGTTCGTGATGAGTATCTCCGTGGGACAGTTACACTGCCATATGTCACATCCGAATACCAACTCGCAATTTTTTTTACTAAAGCACTTCCTGCTCCTCGCTTCTTGTTTCTTCTTGGCAAACTTTCGGTTATCTCCCCGTAAAGTTTGAGGTGGGGTGTTAAAATAAATGTACTATTATATATATATATATATATCATAATACCTGATAGGGGTATTATGGTCTTTTCACAAGTACCCGATAGGGGTACTTGTTTTTCTTCTCCTTTTATTTTCTTTATTCTTTTTCCTTTTTTTCATTTTTTAAAACTTTCTTTTTGAGACACTTAGGGGCCCCACCATAGAGTCGTTGGGAGCCCCCAACGACTCTATTGGGAGCCCCCAAGTGCCTCCTTGGTGTATAAATAGGGGTGCATCCCCTTGTAATTCCTGATGCTTTTGCAAGCTCCTCTTTTATAATAAAGAGTACATTATATAGTTGTAGCCTTCTTTGAAGGCCTTTTGCATTGTTTCCTTGTGGAATCCTATTCTCTTATGCTTGTCTATTAGTCCTGTGTTGGACATTGTGAATGCATTTGCATTCTTAAATTCTTCTGCATACTTCATTACAGTTTTGAGTTAGTGCATATGTTGGATAAAACATTCTCATGAGGGGCCATATGAAAAAGGGCTCCCGAGTCAAAAATCCAAGAACACACCTGGAAGTGAGGATGAAGCTATAGTTGGACCCGAAATTGATGAATTCTTTAAAAGTTGTTGGAGTGTCATAGTTAGTTGATTTAGGCTTATTGAGCTTTCACCTTCATCCTTGCTAGCCTCCTCCTTTTTCTTTGGTACGGACTCTTCAACATAATTCACTTTGTTTTTTAGTTTGGTTTCAACCTGTGTGATATGTCCTAGTTCATTACAAAAGTGACATAATTTTTCTAAAGCCTTCATTGTAATATTGCCTCCCAAAGTGAAGAGGCCTATATTTCTTGACATTATTATCCGGCCTAAAGACCACCAACACATCATCACTTTCTTTTGTCATGCCAAAATGAGTTTCTTCTTGGCAAACTTGAGCAAGGACTTCTTCTATAGGCAAGGGAGTAATCCCATGTAGAATAGATGATCTTGTTCGTATTTGAGATGCAACACATGCAAAAATTTGAAAGCAATGTTCTTTCTCCATTTGCTTCCGCCTAAGTTTTACATCTTTGAGAGCCATTCACTTAGGTTCCAAAACTGTCAACTCATCCCATAGAGGGGTCAAGGCACTAAAAAATCCTTAACACTTATATATCTTTGTTTTGTAGTTCTAATTTTGTCTTGCTAGTAATATTGCCTTGCAAGATCCCTTTGGTATACATGTCTTTCATAAATAGCCATGTCTCATTTCCCTTTCTAAATTTGGCAATATTAACACAAATCTTAATGCCTATATTGTTCATAAACCATGCAAAAATCTTGACATGGTTGCTCTCTCAATCTTCAACTTTCATTTGATTGTCATAAACAACATTCAATTTTTTATCTCCTTCAAGAGGCTTTTGTATATCTCCCTCAAGCTTAGTGAGCATGAGTTAGAGTTCAAGAGTGGTGTCCATTGCATATCTTTATAATTTCTTCTCCTTGAGGTGGTTCTCCATTGCGGCGGACCACATCATGTAGTTGCTCCCATTAAGCTTGAAAGCAAGCTCAATCTTTGAATTATGATCCATAGAGAAAGAGAATAAAAAGATAGAAGGGAAGAAAAAAATATGTGTGATATTAAAAACACGTCATTCAACACCACAAGCACTTGGTCCCTTGATCAATCACAAACAATATGTTCCGAGAGTCCCTAGCTCTCATACCGTGTAATGAAACAAGATGGAGTAAAAAAAGAGTTGCCTCTAAGAGCTACAAGAGCACAAAAATGCATAAACACAAAGTGTCACTTATGGGCAAAATGCAAGTCCACAAGAAATTTCTCAAACACTAGCCGTTAGAGGGCCACGACATAAAAATAAATAAATATTATTGAGTGGGCAAACGCTTGAGAAAGCATGTTACAAAAATTGGGGACAAGTGTCCCTGTATATACATAACAATAGAGGGATAGGGAAGAGATCCCACTCTTAGAGGCAAAGAGTGAGACTTCCTAATGGTCATAAATATGACCGTTGGGAGCTCTAATTGCTCTATGGTCTGAAAAAACTATAAAGCCCTTACCCCTTTCACATAAATGCAAGGAAAAAAATAAAAAGACAAAATATATAAATATTGTCCCTAGTGGATAGTACCTATTACAAAGAAAAAAGACCAAAATGCCCTTAATAGACACAGTCAAAGACAAGACTCCATAGTCATAGTCACCTATATCATTAAAGGTAATTTCTTGATCCAAGTATTTCTCGGAGAGATTTTTGAAAGTTAATAAATTTCAGGAATATCTTGGGAGGTTAAAAAATTGAAAAAAATATAAATAACAAAAATGCCAAGAAAATAATATGTTTTGCATTATTTTTCTTTCAAAAATATAAAAAAACATGTTTTAAATGTTTTAAAATATAAAAGAAACAAAAAAAAGGAAATGCAAACCTGAAATTAAAAAAGCAAGTTTCTTCCCCAAAAATAGCGTGATATTTTGTCTTTTGGCGATATTTTGAAAATATTGCAAGATATTACCTTTAATATTGGGTACCTTAAAATATCAGTATTTCTCACGATATTTTTAAAATATTGTCGATATCGGTGACAGTGATATATATATATATATATAATGGATCCTTATATTCGACTATGGGACAGAAAAATCTGGTTTAGCAAAAAAAGGGGGGAGAGATAACAGTCGGATGTCAATCAGATGTGCTGTGTGTGTGTGTTTGGGCTTTTTGAGAAATTGTAATATCATTCAAGTTATGTAACTATTCTTAATAAAAGATCATCAAGATGCATTCCAGAATGTGGTGATACAGCAATGTACCCTGTACAAAAGTCGATGCATGTTTTTCTGATTCGTTGCAAAATGAGCAAATCATTCTTCAATGCAGAGACGAGTACAAAGAATTCCAGAAGGTGATTCAAGAGGACCTACAGGAATTTGATGATCGCTTGGAAGAAGAAGAGGTATTATCAACCCAATTTAGTTACACACAGAAATGCACAAACATTATCACAAACACATGTAGGGTATGTTGACAAGATTGTGTGTTTGGCAGTTTGATGCTGCGGAATGGAGAGAGTTGGAAGATTCTGTGGAGCAAAGGTGATCTGGAATGCAATTAGTAATCTTTGTTGTGTTTTAGTTTGATTCCTATATCTATTGCTAATCACAAGTTTGGCTCGTAGGACTTACATGGAAAGAGTGGAGATGTTGAAAAAGAATTTGGAGGAGCATCGAGCTGCCAAGTTCAAGAAAGAGCGTAAGCGCCCTGCATTCATGGCTGAAGAATCAAGCGAAGAGTCTTCAAGTGATAGAGAAGATGAAAACTTTGCTGTTGATTGGAGAGCAAAGCATCTCTAATCACTCTTGATCCTTTATTCATCTTGTCCATAGCATCTTGTTCTGTTCATGAATCACAAAGTTCCTTTGTTTTCTTGGGGGATCTTGTAGGGTAAGGTATAAAAATTTTGCATGTACAGGAAGCAACAAATATTCCTCAATATTGGTGCAACTGGATTGAATTCAGTTAGTCCTACACCCTGATATACTATGTTCAAATGTGGATCTTGTCAATAGGATTTGACTGTTTTGGATCAGATTCAGGTTTATATGGTAAAGACTTTTCAGATCCGAGTTGACATTTTTGTTTGATCTGTGTTTGGGTCCAAATTGAATCCAATCATTTGTAATTTTTTTTTTGGTAAAATACGTGCTTTCAAAACTATTTTTTCAGTTCCCATTCGTAAGTACCATGTAGAATTCAATGGATCTGTTTCATATTCGGACTCAAGACTTACTGCTTAACAATTTAGATGCAGATTCAGATCGATCAGATTTACTCTTTAACATAACTACAAAATGAAAATAGAGTTAATCTTTGTTGAGAGTTATTGATCATAATCAATCTGCGTTCGTTTTAAAATGAAATATTTTTTTAATGGGTAAGCTGTCGTTGCTATGAGGAGTTTATCTTCGTTGGATTACCCAAAGTTCTGAACCAGTGTTGATCAAATCCAAGGGGGTCCTTTTCTATTTATGAACGTGTAGAAGTTTTTTGAGTTTCGGAGAAACCCGGTTAGGGCACATAGACATAGTCACCCTCCCCTTGAACAAGTTGGTTAGCCATGACTCAAGGGAACCAATTCTGCATGTAGGGCGGATCCGGATTGGTTATGGTCCTACTTGCAGGTAGGATGCATAATGAACCAAGCCAGCTTGAGCTTGGCTCATCCTGTAAATGAGCCGAGTTTTAACTAAGCTCTCATGCTCAACCGAGCAAATTATCGGAGCTTGATCGGTCTATTGAGCGCGATAAGGCTGGGTTCATATTTTATTTTATATAATATATTAAATATTTAAAAATTAAAATAAGCTACGTCCACTCTTCTCTTGGGTCCCCCATCCCTCTACCTTGAGCTCCGTACCTGCCAGGTTTCCCTTGACCTCCGTCCCTCTTTCCCTTGAGAGCCCCTTCCCATTTTCCCTCGTGCCCCTCCCCTCCTCTCTCCCTCTTTGAAAAAGCTTGGGCATAAAAAACCCCAATGCATTAGGGATTCCCTCTGCAAGGGTAGAACAAAAGGGAGCTATGGGATCTCCGCGGCTGCAGCTGGCTCCAATGAGTTATCTGATTTGAGAAAATTTGGGATATATCTTACAAATTTTCTGTTGTTTATTAGGTATCTTTCATTCATTTTCTGTTGTTTAGGGTTGGATGTAAGTGAGTTGCTTTTGTATTTTTGATGAACGTGTGTGTTTTTAAATGGGTTTCATGGACTTGATTTGAGGATAAATCCTTAAAGAAAGAACCCTAGAATTTGTGAGGTTGTAATGAATCTGAAGCGTCAGCTGCATCCGAATGTTTGGCTAAGTGAAATTAGAGATCTTTATGCCTACCTTTTGGTATACCAGGGATTTCTTTTGGTAAGGCGCCCGAACCGAGCTTAATGAACCGAACCGAACCCAGCCGAGCTGAGCCTGAGCACAAGTGGTTCAAGCTTGGGCCGAGCTCAAGCCAAGCCTGAGCACCATGTTAAGTGAGCGAGCTGAGCTTGTCGTGTGCATCCCTACTTGCAGGTATTGGATTCAGATCCAGGTTGTTTTAGTGGCACGATGAAAATTATAAGCGGATAAGAAGCCCTCGAGTAGGGCTGCAAACGGATTGGATATTGTATAACATCCCAATTCCTAACCAAGTTAATTCATGGTTTGGATCTTTACAATAAAGACCCGAACGTGGATTCAAATAGGATTTCGATCAGTATTTTAGGTCACATTTAATTTGGATCTGAATTAAAATCCAATTTCTTTTATTTATTTATTTCTTTTTGCTTGGCCTAGTGAAACACTCTATTACTGGCTGCATATTGTCTGCCCTTTGGTTGGTAAAACCGTGAGGTCCATCTGCTTTGGTGTGGCAAAGGACGCCTCTCGTGGGTTTGGAACTCATGATGTCCCATCAACTTGGTGATGTTCAAAAATTGCTATGCAAAAGGATTGGAATCAAATCATCTAAATTGGATCCAGTATGGGACATCCAGATCAAGTCGGAATAGCCAAAAAAAAAAAAAATCATTAAAGTGACATGCTGAATCCTATCCGTTTGCATCCTTAGCTCCTACAAATGAGCAAAGCCCTTGTGAGCGATCTGAATTTTTTTTGGTTTACATGTAAAAAGTTTAGCTTTTACTGTTTCTTACCATCTCCAGTATTACAAAATTTGTTTCAGATCTCGATTCAACCCTACCGTATAAGTTATTATTCAGATAGGAATCAAATTCTGATCTATGGATCTAATGAGAACCAGATGGTATCTGATCCATTTTGTAAGTCCAGATTAGGGGCGTCAATGGGTCAGGTTTGATTTGGACCCAGGTAGAACCAGACTCATACTTAATTTGAGATGCTGGTACTGGGTCTGGACCCAGGTCCAATCAAACCCACCATGAGAAACCTTATCCAATCATATGAGGATTATATGAACCAGACCCAGACCATACCTGTAAAATAATTTTTTTTTCATTTCTACATTGAAAATTTGTGGATCTTACTCGGGTCAAAAAATGGTCTGGCATGAAATTTTACAAACCATACCCTGCTCCATATATTAATCAGATCCTTCATGTCCGACCCTGATTCTATTAGTACCTTCTTATTTATCACCAAACCTATAGGTAGGGGTGTCAACGGGTTGGGTTTGGTTCAGATCCAAGTGAAACCAGACTTGTACCAGATTTTTGGGTATGGCATTAAGTCCGGACCCAGATATAATCGAGTCCACTATAAGAAAAACCATACCCGGACCCGATAAGAAACCCATACCATACCTGGTAAAACCATATTTTTCATCATTTTACACCAAGGACATGGCATTGGATAGAAATGATTGGAGGAGAAGGATTCATGTGGAAGACCCAGAATGATTTTCTTTTTTGGTTCATATCGCCGACCCCAATTGCTTTGGGATGAAGGCGTAGTTGTTGTTGTTGTTGTACTGAAAATTTGCAGGTCTTAATCAGAACTTGGGTTGGGTCTGGGTTTGGTATAAAATTTCATAAACTATACTCGGGTCCATGTATTAATCGGACATTCGGCTCAGGACCCGGGTCTTAATCAGGTCTTCTTATTTATCACCATACCCGGACCTTATAGGATTTGGGTCGGATCGGTTCCGGGTAACCAGGCCCGTTGACACGTAGGGTCAGGGTTTGGTATGGGTGGGATGCAGGGTCAAACCCGACCCATTGACATCCTAGTCCAGCTGGCGTCGGTGGAAGTTTTTCATTCACGTGGTACACGTGTACAGCTGGCGTCGGTGGAAGGGGCAGGGTTAGTTGGTTTTGCCGTAGAAGCCTCGCCATTGTCTAAGAGCCACCATTTGGTAGCCGACTGAGCCCTACACGCTACACTCAGTGACGTGGCAATAATTCTGCACATTTTATAGTCCAAAGTACTCCCGACATTCTACCAAAACGACCAAATATTCGGAGGTTGTGTGGACCCGTATCCGAATCCGAATTTTGAGAAACAAGTGTGGATCTGATAATGGAACCCAATTAGACCCACAGGCGTAATGGAGCTGAATATGAATCCAATTTTCATTTGGTAATACTGGATGCAGTAACCAGAAGGTTGGAAACAGGGAGTTTTATTTGGATCAGGATCCAAGTTTAGATCTTATAGAAACCATTTTTCTGAATCTGGATCTGCATATGGATGGACAATCAACCGTACAAGCCTAAAGTTCAATGTAAATATACATTTGTATCTTTTTTTAAGCTCCATATCCAATGATTTACTCGGTCCTTGCCAAAACTTGACTTGGATATCCAACTAACCAAATCCATTCAGTTGGATTTACTAAACGGGTCTGGTTTGGATCCAGTTTGAGTGTGGCAGTCACTGAACCCTAAAAATCTATATGAGACATTATCTACTTCATAGACAGCAAAATACGTGAAAGAGCAAAAATTGGTCAAAAAATAGATAATTATAAAGAAAGTTCCCTTAAAAATATGGATACAATACACATAAAAATAAGCCGTAATAATTCAGAAAATAATGTGTATGGATTAATCTGGCTTTAATTAAAAATGAGATAAGCTAAAGGTATAAAAACTATGAGCTTAAATCCAAGACTTTGATAAACCAATAAAACTGGATCCATACCAAAGTTTTTCAAAAAGTACATTCGAATAACTCTTTGTATTCTAAACATTTCTCCTAAAAGGATGATCTTTTTTTAGAGCCTTTATTTTTCGTTTTTTCAAAGAATTATTGAAAAATAACGGCGTTTTTAGAATTGGCAAGGTGTGGCCTTCGTGAGATCCAGATCCAGTTAACTATTTTACACAGGCTGCTTGTTCTACATGTAAAAGGATTCAATGATGAGACCCTAAGCTGGATTAGATTGTTTAGTGAATCAGATCGGAGAAGAGCTTGCCGAACCAAGGTGATCGGTGGTGGGTCCATCGGATATCCAAACCAGACTTGGTCCAATGTTGTAGGCCCAACTACTTCAGAATCCTATTAGATAACAAATGTTGTTGGTATTGGGACCACAACACTGAGTTCCTAAAAAATCCAATGAGCATCTGGATCTTATAATACGAATCCAATTAGTTCGAGATGTAAATCAGTTCCCATAATAGTAAGGAGGCAAAAAAAAAGATTTGGATCTAGTGATGTTCTTGTTTCGATCCAATTAAATCGGGTTGGATATATTCGAACACCATTACATCCATTGAGCGGAACTGGAATTATCGTCATGTTGAGGGGTGCTAAGGTCAATCTCTTCTTCCTCTCGTTCGCTGCACCGGGCTGAAGGGTATTAACGTCATTGTCTTTTCGTAACGTCTCTCTTCTTCTCCCTTCTTCGTGGAGCGAAGTGGCGGGAAAGAAGATCGCCGATCTCCTCGTCCCCCGATTCTTTTCCAGCCTTCTCGGAGAAGAAACCCCTCGCAGAAAACCCTAATATTCTCGCTTCCGTGCGGAAACCCATCTCCAAAACCCTAGGGTTTTCTTGTCGCTCTTGCTGGGATTTCGCTCGGAAACAGTTTTCTCACGTTCTTCTTCCGCTCCGTTGAGGATCCCCCTTAATGCGATAGTCCATGGAATTACTGGCGATCTCGAGGTCTTCGTCTGATCTTCACCTGCGTTTCTCTTCTCCGAAGCTGAAGAAGATCGAAAAACCGTACGTTTCCGCGAGGTTTAGGGTTAGATCTAAGCCTTCCGATCGCGGGAGCTTAAACGTCGATAGGATCGATCGATCGAGGCTCATCGACTTCCTTAGAGACTCCAGGCCAGGGAATTTGGTCGAGGATTTGGAAGATGATGAACAGCGGGTTCAGATCCCCAGCCTGCCGGAGGATTGCGGGGACGGAGAGGCTAGATCTTCGATCTCTCGGTGTTTCTGGGAGTGGAAGCCTCAGTTGAGGGTTTACTACGAGAAATCGGGTTCCGAAAACCTGAATTCCCCGGCCGTGCTCTTCCTGCCGGGGTTTGGGGTGGGGGCGTTCCATTTTGAGCAGCAATTGAGGGACTTGGGCAGGGAATTCAGGGTTTGGGCGGTCGATTTCCTTGGGCAAGGGATGTCTTTGCCGGCTGAAGACCCTGCACCTTCTGGCCGTGGACATGGTTCGGAGGGCCAGGATGATTTTTGGGGTTTCGGGAAAGAAACCGAGCCATGGGCAGAGGAGTTGGTGTATTCGATGGATCTGTGGAGGGATCAGATTCGTGATTTCGTTGAGCAGGTAAACTTTTAGATCCTTTTTCATTGGTTTTAGAGATTCTATGAAATTGTTGAATCCATTTTCATTGACAAAATGAGCCATGACCGTCTAAGTCATGGCTCCTTTTGGCACTTAGAACTACCGACCAGTCAGTTTCTCATACCATAGTTTTTCCCATCTTGATGTGTATTTTTATAGTTACTGTATCTTCTCTGTTGATTTGATCTTTGGAATTATCTTTTAGAGATTTGATTATGTCTGATTTCCAAATTAATATGCATGAAAGGACATCCACCAATGCGTTTGTAGTTGCCATGCTAGTTTGGAACTTTTTCTGTTTTCTTCTCGTTGGAACATGGAAGCAAAATGGTTGTTAGAATTACCTCGGTTCACAGAACCGGCGCATTCTTTAAAACACACGATCTGAGAACAGGGGATCTCAGATCTAGGATCTCTGGCCCTGAGGGGATCTCAGATTGGTCCGCTGGATCTGGTTGAGTATGGGATATTCAAAGGCCCTGGTGTGCGTTTGATTGCCTCAATCTCAGATACGCGGATCAGAGATCTGTGTATCTCAAGACACAAGGATCTCTGGCCCGATCCCCTCTTGGTTCGGAGATCAGTGTATTTTGGGATGCAGTTTGAGATCTGGAGGCCCTCTGATCTGGCGTAGGCCCCACCCCAGATCAGACCCAGCCCTCGATCCTCCCCCCTCCCAGTGTTTTGGCATCAGGGATCCAGAGGCTTTAGAAGATTGAGTATTCAATATGGTGATGAATATCATGAGAAATTGAACATCTTATTTATGTTAGCATAAAATGATCCAGTCAGCAAAATCTGAAAAAGAAAAGTCCATGATCCCAACATCTTGTGAGTTGTGAGATTTCACTATCTATTTTTTGATGAATGCAAACATGTCATTGTTTTTTATTTTATTTTGTTATTAAGTTTTGACATCAATTATATTATTAAAAAAATCCTAGGATGGTTATGCTATACAACATGTACATATTATAAGTGTTTTCCAGCTTAATGCTTCTGTTTTTTTGGGATAACGAGGAGAAACCACCACTGTGTTTCAGATGTCTCATTGTGGGCGTGTTGACTGTGGTCTTATATGCTGTCTGTGGTGTAAAACTCCATCTTCCTGCCCACCAGGAATAGTGAATAGTTGTCCGTAGGCTTCAACCTTGCAGCAAGGGATGCACACCTAAATATTGAACTCACGACGTCCTTCAACTTGAATGCCTTAAGCTTACCTTCCTAGCCAGGTGTGTGGAGCCTTTGTGGGCAATTTTTCTGTTTTAGTTACACGCCATTTGGCTTTACCCATGAACAAGCCAGTATCCGACACATAGGGAGAACCAAAGAGAGAAGCTTGAGCTTTTAGGGGAAAGTTTGGTGCAAATGATTCCAAATTAAACATCGATATATCATGACCTTTCAAGTATAAGGAGTTGTTGGACATGCTTTCTTTTAAGGGCATTATCTCATTCTACTAATTGTTAGCTTTATGTATTTTATTCCTCTTCCCAACATAATTTAATAATAGGGGATAAATCCATAGGATGTATGTCGTTTGATTACTGCTTACTTCAATATGCATGCAAGTGGAACTGTATCCTAATAAATATCATTGAGTTTAGTTATTGCAAACTCTGCACTTACTTTGGCCTTCGTTTTCAGTTTTTTTATATGTTTAAGAATATTCTGAATGAGCGTGAGCCAGGTTTAAAGCACTTCGTTGGCTATATCTTAATTGTTTAATCCTAATGTGCTTCTAGTGTATTCAAGTTCTAGTTGTAACCTCTTTAGGGAGCTTTACTTATGACCTGCAAAGGTTATATTAAGCATTTGAACATTCTTCTCTAGAAGTTCTGGTGTTTATAACAGTTTCTAGGAGGGGAAGTTTATCCCAGGCTGAAAACTTATTTTGTGACTATTGCAGAGTGATGATTGTGCCTCTAAGACGCCAAGAATCTCCACATATTTATTGAATGTTATGATTATATGATTGCCTGATAAAGCCAATTGGGAGTCTTTCTGTGTATGCATGTGTATGTGATGCAGATGCTCATGTATGGTTCTTATATACCTGCATCAGATGAATATGCCTACAATCATGCTTCTCTCAAGTTCCATCACTTAAATATGGTTCTGAGTGTGTGTCACATGTGTAAATACTGCATGCTCTTGCTTTCAGGGCTGAACCTTAGTGAAATATAATCAAGAATGTGTTATTCTACAATACTTCAGTTTTCCTTTGTTGCTCTTTCAGTTTCTATGGTTTATGAATTTGGGACTAATTACTTCTTGTAGCAGTAGATGATATATGCCTTAGCAGCCTATGCTTGTGTTTTCCTTTCTTTTCTTTTTTTAGGCAGCTTAGAATCTGAATTTAGGGATTCGGGGGAAAAGAGTTGTAAAGAATTACTGAACTTATTAAAAGAAAGGAAACTGAATTGATATTCTTCTGTGACAGGTTATTGGCGAACCAGTATATGTTGTTGGAAATTCACTGGGAGGATTCGTTGCGGTCTATTTTGCAGCATCCAGCCCTGAGTTGGTAAAAGGTGTTACACTTCTCAATGCCACACCATTCTGGGGCTTTCTCCCTAATCCAGTAACCTCTCCAGCATTAGCCAGGTTATTCCCATGGGCTGGAACATTCCCTCTGCCTCACAATGTGAGGAAGCTTTTAGAATTTGTGTAAGTGCTCTACTTCACTATGAAATTGCATTTCTCATTATAGTTATTCCTTCTCAAAAGAAACACATAGATTTCTCCTCCTTGAGGTGACGTTATGGACTGAGATGGGTCATTTTTGGGAATTTTTAGGTGGCAAAGGATAAGTGACCCTAGTAGCATAGACAAGGTACTTAAGCAAGTTTATGCTGATGGCTCAATAAAGACTGACAAAGTACTTTCCCGTATTCTCAAGATAACCCAACACCCTGCTGCAGCTGCATCATTTGCTTCAATAATGTTTGCACCTAAGGGACAGCTTACGTTCCGGGAATCTTTATCTAGGTATTATAGTACTGATTCAGATACATTTCTAATTGTATATTGTCTTGCAATGTTTGTTTCTTAGCTAGTTGGAGAATTTGTTCTTGATCATTTGTTCTCCTATCCGTGTCTAAAATTTATAGCCTCTTTCAGGTGTGAAATGAACAACATACCTATATGCCTCATGTATGGTAGAGAAGACCCTTGGGTGAAACCTATCTGGGGCCGTAAAGTGAAACGACAATTACCTGAAGCTCCATATTATGAAATTAGTCCAGCTGGTCATTGTCCTCATGATGAGGTGCCTGAGGTATGCTTCAGTTCAATGTTTACAATATGGAAGAGTTCTACTTGCACCATTGTTCCTTTTGTTGTTGACTATTCTATGGCCTCTTTGTGGGCTCATTTTAGAATTCTTCATTTTCTTGTCAATGTGTGGATGGCTTACTTGAACAAAACTACATTTGTGGGGTACATTTGGGACCTTTGGCATCAGATGAAACTTGGCCTAGTTCATGAACTTCAATCTTTCCACATGTAATAAAGATTCTTAATTGGCTGAATGTGGTAGTATCTTTGGAAAAGGTTTTGTTGGTGTTAGTGTTAGGGATGGACAACGGGCCAGCCCGACCCACTAATGAACCGGGCCGACTGTGCTGCACCTGGTCAAGCCCAGCTCGTCAATTGATGGGCCGGGCCTAGGCCTGGTTCGTGCCAGGCCCATTGCCAACTGCCTGGCCTGCAGCTCACCCATTAGGCCCATGGGCTTATTTTGAGCCAGGCCAGGCTGGTCTATCTCATGAATATATACAAAAATATATTATTATATATTATAAATATAATTATATCTTAAATATTATAAAAACAGAAGCAAAGGTATCAGGTGCAAAAAAATGGATGATTTATAACTTTGTTTTAAATGACATTCTTGTCATGTGAATTAAGAATTTAATTAAAAATTTGTAGGGTTCATAAAAAAGGAAGTCTTACTTATATGACATTGTAATTTAAAAAAAAATTACTTACTATTTATTAACCGATCTTTCCCTCTCCTCACGTCTTTCTCTCCATTCCTTTAATTACCATAACATGAAGAAACTTCCTTTCTTTCTCTCTCTAAAGTGTCTCTCTCCCTCCTTAATAGGCATAAAATGAGGACTCTCTCTCTCTCTCTCTCTCTCTCTCTCTCTCTCTCTCTCACACACACACACACACACACACACACAAAAACATTGGCCATGAAAATAAAAATGTT
Source organism: Nuphar pumila (assembly GCF_984573655.1). NCBI lineage: Eukaryota > Viridiplantae > Streptophyta > Magnoliopsida > Nymphaeales > Nymphaeaceae > Nuphar > Nuphar pumila. Next base: position 132,415,006 of record NC_143251.1, read on the forward strand.
TATGCATGGGGTTGGTCATTTTCATGCATAACTGTCGAGGGCTTTGGTTATTAGCAATTTAAGTGTTAGCGGGTTGGGTTTGGGTTAAGTCTTATCAGACCCAATTCCAAACCGGGTCTAAAAGTTTGACCAAAACCCGTCTCAATTTAATTCAAGTTCGGGTACGAGTGCAGCTGGAAATTGTGAAGTCATATAGGTTAACAGGTTAGGGTATGTATCAAGTCGGGTCTTCAATATACATGTTTTTAAATTGGGTTTAAGAATTAGACCCAAACCCAACCCATCTTAATTCAGGTCCGGGTTCAATATATTTATGATTATAATTACTTTTACTGTCAATCTTGATAAATGTATTTGATACTGACCTTTTTTACCATTTGATTTTATAAGGCCCAGCCATATGGGCTCGGGCTGGGCCGGGCCTAGCGGGCTGATGCTCACCCCTAGTTGGTGTAGGGGTGGCAAAATCTGACCCAACCCGCTTCTTAGCCGGGTTAGGGTTTGGCTTAAACGGGTTCGTGTCGTAAACGAGTCGACCCGCCTAACCCGTTTATTAAACGGGTCGTGTTCATGTTAGGGGTATGCCAACCCGCCAACCCGTTTGACCCGTTTATTAAATGGGCTAGGCGGGCGGGTCAACCCATTTACACGAACCCGTCAACCCGCCGACCCGTTTATATATATATATTAACTTATCTAACCCTAACTCCGACCTGCCAACCCGTTTAATTAACGGGTCGCCGTGTCGTGTAATCATGTCAACCCGACCCGTTTATTAAACGGGTTGGTGGGTCGTGTCGGGTTACCCGTTTAATAAATGGGTCGTGTTCATGTTTGCCACATCCGACCCGTTTAATAAACGGGTCGTGTTCGTGTTGAGGTATTCTGACCCGCCAACCTGACCCGATTGCCACCCTTAAGTTGGTGTGAGTTCAATTGGGTGTATCCTCAAGCTTCCTTGCCAAGATTAAAAACAGTAGCCTCTATGAATGTTGGTCAAGTTCAGTATTATGCTAAAGGGTCAGAAGACTTAATCAGCCTTAAAGATACATGGTATTTATTATTTAAGAATGTAAACCTTGTGCATCATAATTGTGTTAAGCATGCTTATCAAAATACAAAGGAAACCAAATCAAGGCTACCAACTTCTCAAATAATTTCATATAGTAGCTTCCAGTGATCAACGTACAATGGAAAACTCTTCAAAACGGTTCATTTCCAAGTATGATAATGAACATATGAAAACAAGCCAGTGATCTGTTGAAATTTTGGCCATTTAGTTGGAGGGGAAAGACTGAAGAGGGGAGTTATCATAGGCGTTTTCGTGTGTTCTGCTTTCATTTATCGTGACTGGTAACTGTCCCTCTGCTTTAGCTATTTACTGAAATCTCGGCCTGTGTGCCCAACAGGTGATAAACTATTTACTGCGTGGATGGATTGGAAACCTGGAATCTGAAGGTGCTGTTTCATTGCCTCTTGTTGATGATGCTGAGTCTGTTGAAGATGGCATTTCTAGGGATGTGGAGTTCATCAAGGAAGGATCACGGAAGTTGGTGCGAGTGCAGTTTTTTGGATCTAATGTTTCCGTTTGGAACAGCTTGAACTCTTTCTTCAGGTCTCGGATATCCAGCTTGCGAAACAAATCTCCTTAGCATAGAGCAGGTCGTGTCGGTGGTATCTCTTCCTATATGATAGAAAGCATTCTTTTCTTGTGTTTTTGTAAAATGCAAATAGAGTTCCATATGATTTTGCTCCCTAATGATGGTCAGGTAATAATATGTTCAATTCTTCTAAATGTGTGTCTTTTTTTTTTGTGCGTATGCTTTACGAAGTTTTTTTTTTTTGATAGCCGGGAAAAAATCATTGATTTTCCATCCGCAGGAAGTACTTGGTTGACCTGCTGCACATTGGTTGCTGTGCCTGTCGGCATAAAACCCTAAATCTCCTTTGTCCACCACAGTACACCCAGCTTCAGCCTTGCAGTGAGGGATGCAAACTGCAGGTTTCGAATTCATGACATCCCTTCAACTTCGTGACATTAGGAACTGCTCCTTAGCCAGATGAGCAGTCCTTAGAAAGGATGTTAATTCACCATTAATCTATAGCTTTAACAAATCCAAAACAACATCCTGGTTCATCGCCGTTATGAGCAACAACTATTTACTAGTTTCGTTGATTGTTTAATATTACATCAAATGTTTTGTGTATCCGACTCTTATTAATATGATCCTCATGATTATTCAAAAAAAAAAGCTCACGGTTAGTTTATCCGAGGAAAAACGTATTAAGAGATTTTGATGTTTAAACTAAACAGTTAGTCATGGAAAACGTGTCAGATAGGTCCACACAACCTATGAGACCTTTGTGACAAATTTGAAATACCAAATTCATAGCATTCTGTAATAAGAAAAATTAGTAAACGCAAAAAACAAAGCAAAATTAAACGCAGCATGCAATAAAGAAAAGAATTAAAAAAGGAGATAATTGACCTAGTTTCAATTGTAGATATAGTTATAATAGATAGTAGGATACTTTATAGAAAAGTAATCAACTAATCGACTATTTACAAAGAAGTGACTAATGTTTCAACTATTACAGTTAACTGCCTATTTCAAAGACACGTTTGGTCCTGTTGACCTTGTCTTAATGAAAAAAAAGGACCGAACTGCGCTGGTTTTTAAAACCACCATATATATATATATATATATATATATATATATATATATATATATATATATATATATATATATATATATATATATATATATATATATATATATATATATATATATATATATATATATATATATATATAGAGAGAGAGAGAGAGAGAGAGAGAGAGAGAGAGAGAGAGAGAGACCCTACAGCCACCACCATCTCTACCTTCACACCGTTCTTTTTATTTTTTTATATAAAAAAATTGTATTAATGATAAATAGGTAAATACAATGTTAGGTTGACTCAACCAATAAAGCTTGAAAAGAAAAGAAATCAGCTTGAAACAAAGGTTCACATCCTTATATTCTTATCGGATTCTAACCAGGTGAAAGATGTTTACTAAGACCATGTTTGAAAGTGGAAAAAATTCAAATAGGAAGAGAAAGTGCAACCTATACCAGAAGTTTTGATATGTTAATTTTTCTAAAAATAATTTTGTTTTAGATATTTGTGTGCATGAGGAGAAAGGGAGAGAGAGGGGGGTGTGGCTGAGAAGAGAAGAGGAGAGGGTGATGAACCTTGCTGAGTGAGGTTTCGTCGGGTCACCGAGCCTGTTGAGACCGCCTTGAGCTCTCGGGAGGAGGAAGAAGAGGTCACAAAGAAGTTGAGGAGGCCGTTACTGGCCTTGCCCTCGAAGACGGAGATGTCGACGTTGTTCATGATGAGGATGCCAATGTGGTCGGGGTTAGTGGGGATGACGACGGTGGTACAATGATCGTGAGCTGAAGGGGCATAGCCATCCCTTGCAAGAAATACTCTCATAAGAAAAAAAATTGCCTATGATAATTTTTGATATGATAATTTAAAATGAATTTTTTTCACTTATTTAAGTAGCATTTGAAAAATAAAATAAAAATTTTTTAAAAATGAGAGATGAGGAGGGGGTGATGATAGAGCTTCTTTGGCACTTTTTTCTAAAGGTGAGTGATGGGTGATGGTGGTGAGATAGATGGTAAAAAATTATAATGGTAAGGCGGTTTTTTGTGAGGTGGGTGGTGGTAGCGGTGGAGTGTGAGTGATGATGGTGGTGATGGATGGTGAAAAATTATTTAAGTTTTTTTTTGTTTGGAGGTGGATGGTGGTGACATAGATGATAAAAATCATCGTAGAGAGGTTTTTTGGGAGGTGGGTGAATGGTGAAAAATCATCATAGAGAAGGCTTTTCGGGAAGTGGGTGAATGATGAAAAATCATTGTAGAAAAAGGCTTTTGGGGAGGTGGGACCGTGGGAGGTGGGATGGATGGTGAAAACTGTAAATCACCGTTGTTTTTTGGTAGGAAATATTTCACCCTCTCTTTATTGAGGAATGTTTCCTATCAAAGCGGGAAGCGGGGTACGTGCCAAGCTGAAGGCCCAGGTTTAACCCCTCTGCTACATGGGGCTTAAGTGATAACTGGTAGGGGTCTTTTTAACCAATGTTTTTTATAAAAAAAATTGTTTTTTATAAAATGTACTTTTAAAAAAAAAATCTCTAGTTTAGAAAGATTGAAAAACCACACTATTTTTCTAATCTCTTTTCCTACATCTTTGTCACTTCCGAACTTGCCTTAAGAAGGTACTTTTTAAAGACTCGGGGCAGTGAAAACTTCATTGAAAGTATGTTCAGCATAAGCCACCGCTGCCAAACAAGTTACTTCGGCGAACTGACAAAGGTCTAAGAATCGAATTCATTTATCAACAGATAAAAAAAACAGAAAAGCAACGGAAAAAAGGAAAAGGCAAAACCTATTAAAGAATGGACATACTTGGTAATTGTAAGAATGAATGGGGAAACGAATATCCTCTCTCTCATATCCGTTGGTATATATATACACTCTTCTTGGATCAAACTCGCTTCCTCTTTAGGGTTTCCTCTCTCTCTCTCTCTCTCTCCACAATGTCTGTCACCTTCTCTGATCTCCACACAGAAGCCGGCCTTAAACACCTCAATGAATTCCTCTCCAACAAGTCCTATATTTCTGGGTATGCCCAAATCCTTGTTTCTTGCCCTCTCTTTGGTTTGTGGGGTTTTGGGTTTTTGCTTCTCTGTATCCTTTATGCTTATCTCTGAAGTTTCTTCTTTTTCTTTTGTATTTCTTTATCTTCTTTTGTTTTGGGTACTTGGGTTGATGTAACAATTTTGGTTTTTTGCAGAGAACAGCTGAGCAAGGACGACATCAGGGTGTTTGCAGCCATCGCGAAGGCGCCCGGTGGGAAGTTCCCGAACGTGTGTCGGTGGTACGAGCACGTATCTTCCAGCCTCTCGGCAAGGTTTGGGCCTTTTCGTGAATCTGCGGTTCTTTGGTTTCTGTAGAATTCTTCAGTCTTGTGGCTTCTCTAGTTTTCATTTTTGGTTTGTTTTTTTCTCTCGTTTCTGATGCCTGATGTGTTGAAATTGATGAGGTGACTAAGGATTTTTTTGGGTAATTGGTTATTTGTATTTATTGATTTCATGATGCAAGATTTTGGGTTTGGTGATGCTACATTGATAGTTTGGACGATTTTTCCTCTGGAAAAGGAGTCTGTAAGGATTGGAATGTTGTGTGCTTTGGTCGATCGTGTGATGTTATAGGAATAACTTATGTTTTTTCATGAAAAACGAGCATGGTGAGCTTTGAAATTGAGGAGGTGAGACAGGAGGGATGAAGGTAGAATCAAGCATAAGTTTGTTACTCCAGAGTGTAGGTTGCTCAACGTATCTTAGTATTCGAGAGAATGTGGAGGGACAAGGAGTACCAATAACTATAACTCGAGTTGTTTAGGCTGGTGAAGACCTCCTAACGGTTTGGGATCACCATAATTGCATCCGTCATAGATGGAAGATTATCCTTTTTTCATGGTTGTGGTGGTCAGAGAGGAAGTTTATGATGTTCTCGATTCCGTTAACACAGAGTCTAAAGTCCTCTGTAGTTTGGCTAATGTGATTAGCCAGCTTTTTGGATGCGTTACTCTCCTCTCTATGTATTTTACATGCTCAGGCTTTGTTCTCGACACTTGAGCATAACGGGCGTATGCTTCTGGTCTGGAAAACGTAGACTAGAGTGTCTGGGATCTTAGCTTTTGGCTATTGCAGTTTCTGGTTCTTGTGTAAGCATCTGTTTTTAATTATTTTAATTAATTTGGAGGAAGTTAAATACATTCAGCTTTTGATTGAATGAAATCAAGGAGTTAAGGCTAAGAAATTTTTTATATATACATACAACATATGAATACACTATCATGAACCGTCCCAGATTTGACCTCGAAAAGTCATTCTGGATCCAGATCTGCCCCAAGAGACCCTGTCTGATAGGGACCTGAGGACCTATTTTCTTATTTGGATTCTTATTTTTGGTCTTTTACTTCTTTTAGGATTCTTAGGTAGATTCTATAAATAAGTGTTATTATTCTTGATTAATTATGAATGAAATTAGTGGATTATTTCTCTTTTCTTTACATACGTGCCCTCTTGTTTTCCTCTCGAGGCCCCTTTGTAGAATCTATTTATCCCAAGGGTCGAGCTCTAACAGTGGTATCAGAGCATTGCTTTTGGAAAATCGTGTCGACCAACCAAACTGCCTGCTCTACACAACAAGGGTCCATGCCCTTCTTGAATCCGTTTAGGTTCCTAAGTATCTGAAATTCGTTCGAGCGATAGAGAAGCTTAACGAGTTCTTCTGCAATCTTAAGAGACATGTGGATCATTTCGAGAGCACGATAGATGAGGGGTTTGACAAGCTAGAGCGAGCAATCGCAGAACTAAATGTCGGGTTAGGTTGAGAGATTGTAAGACTAAAGGTGAGGCACCAGGCTCCTCCTTAGGCGCCAAACACAGGTTGACTACTAGACGGGGTGGCCTCACTTTTCCGACTGTTTCTGCAACCAATTGACCCAACCAAAAATTGGTCACCGGTTGGGATGGGACCGACGGAGTCCCACCAGCCTACCGAGGTAGGTGACAACCTCTCCCATCGGCCAGGCCTCCCTCTCATCCGACCAAGCTGCCATCCGACTATTACCCATCTAGTGGGTCACCGTCGACAACCACCGATAGGTGGCAACCTTGGCCGACTACTTTTGATCTGTCTGCCTCCCTTTTTCCCTCTTCATTTCACCTTCTTATTTACCAACAACCTGCCTCCATGCCCACCACTCGACTTCCCTCTTTCTCCATCTCTTTCCACCTCTTCTTCCCCCCCCCCCCCTTGCATTTGTTGTCTTCTTTCTCCTCTCACTTTTGCCACCTAAATTCAGTAGGAACTGGGGCTGCCGCCAGTCGAGATCTGATCGGCAACCTATTGTCGTCCAGTCCCAACCAAAGGGACCCCATTTGTTGGCAGGAGAGTTGCCACCGACCGCTAGGTCACCAGTGGTGGTAGGTGATCCTCTTTGGAATAATCATAGACCGATGGCGCATGTCGTCAGTCGGTGAGTGAGCACTAGTCGGCCATCGCTGGCTGGTGGGAGGACTGCCCACCGGTCGAAGCCCCTCCCCGAGCCCTACCAGGTTCGTCGGGTGGGGGGGGACCTCGGTTACTAGGCTCGTCGGGTAGGGAACCTCGATTATCCACATCGAGTGGGAGGCTCTTGCCCGACGATGATCTCAACAACATAATCGAGGAGTATGACTGTTGCGCTACCTCACCAAAGCCCTCCCAACTGCATGTCGTTCTTCTTCTTCCTCTTCCCCTCCATGCTTGACACTGCTTTCAGCATCATCTCCCTCCTTGAGGACTCCAAGGTCGAAACTTGGTTCGTCGACGACCTCAACGGTGTCGTCTCCACAACTTCTTTGACACTACCGCTGTCTCGTCCTCGACTCTGACACCATCGACGATTGGAACCGCCACGACCCCCCCCCCCCCCCACACTTCAGAGGATGATGGCTCTGCTGCTACTGGTGTTGGGATTCTCTCCAAGAAACCCGCCGGCTACCCTCCACCATTTGGGGAAGCCAGTGGCTTTCCTAACATGGGAGGGAGACTTCCCTCTCATAAATTGGGAAGCCAGTGGCTTTTCTAAAGTGAATTGGTTCTTCCCCTGCCTCACTTCACCAGACTGGTTTCACACCCAAAACCGGTTCTACCTACTTGGGCCTCACTTTCAATTCTCGTTTGGACTTCGTTCTAGCCCAATTTCACCCTTTACAAACTGGTTTCTACGAGCATGACACCGGTTTGGGGCTGGCCCAAACCGGTTCTAACCTGTCACATGGGTGCGGGTGCGGGTGCAGGTGTGGGTGCGACACGGGTGCGGCGCAATTTAAAAAATTTTGGACACAGGGACACAGCTATATATATATATATATAATAATAGTAATAATAATATATCCAGTGTGTGCGTATATGTGGATATTGTCCTTTAAAGTTTGGCACCAACACAAGTGTTTTTACAAACTTTGCAAATTGTACTTTTGCCCTTGCAGAAAGGGGGGTCTGGGGGCTCCCCCCGACGCGGGTCCCGGGGCTTATATTTGAGACTCATGCTAAATATATATATTTTTTAAAAATATATAAAAAGATCATTTTTTTCCCTAAAATGGACATTTTTGGACTCGGTCAATGTTGACCGAGTCCAAAACGAGGATGGACTCAGCCTCGATTCGTTGACCGAGTCTGACTCGTCGTTGACCGAGTTCGGGCCGTGTCCTACGCAGCACCCGTGTCGGGGCGTGTCGACTCGGGTGCGGCGCCTCCCTAGCCAAGTCCATGTGACTTAGGTTCTAACTCGATTCCCACTGGATCTCAGGTACTGAACCAGATTCCACTGGTTTTAAACCTAGATCCACCTCCCCCTTACTTAAAATTAGTGGAGATTGGTTCGAGTTCTTTCTTGGATCAAATCTAGATCCATGTTCTTAGTCCTAACTCTAAATATCCAAACCCCTCAAATCTGAACCTTATTCTGACCCTAATACCCCTTATTTTGACCCATTTTGACCCTAACTCCTACCCCAATCAACCAGAATTGTCTCAAATCCCAAAACTTGGACTGAATTTGCTAAACTTCAATCCAAATCCAACCCCATTACACTTGGACCCAATCCAAAAACCTATAACCCTAAACTCAACCCATGATCCAAACTTAAACCTAACCCAAACCTTAACCCCACCCAGTCCAGATCCAAACCAAGATTGGACCTAGATTTTACCTGTTCCCAGATGCGAATTCATCAAGGCACGGAGGAAAACCACGTGCCTAGTGTTTGACCTTGGAGGTGACAAAGATTAGATGCAACAACAATTTTCAGAGAGCTCTCGCCTTGAGGACAAGGCGAATTTGAGAGGGGTGAATTATTACAAACCGTCTCAGATCTGACTCCGAGAAGCCGTTCTGGATCTAGATCCACCCAAGAGACCCAGCCTTGAGAGGGCGCGTCTCAAACACAAATACATAAAGAAAAGGGAGAGCAAAAAAGATTAATAATACACTAATTTCATTCATAATTAATCAATAATAATAACACTTATTTACAGAGTCTACCTAAGAGTCCTAAAAGAAGTGAAAGACCAAAAATAAGAATCCAAATAGGAAAGGGGGTCGTTTTGTAGAATCCGTTCCATCCTAGGTCCGGGTTCTAGCACACACAATGTATATTCATATGATAAGCTGATTATTTGCATTATTTTGATTGTTACTGCAACAATCCTTGGAGTGGTGTGCCAAAATTTTAGAACGAAGATGGTAATGAAGCTGAACGTGTTCTTCTTATGAGTGATAATCTTTTATTATTGTATTCTTGTGTCTAGCATCATGTCAAGGAAGAGAGTTTTGTACCTGATTTTTTTAAAGATGTCATTTTGCTCTGAATAAGTAGTTCTTTTCTATATGTTTGGATGATCAGAATGCATTTATTTGCTGCATCTTGCTTCTAAATGTTGTGGATTTCTTGTATTTATTTCTAAGCAATATCTAGTTAATGAATTTATTTGCTGCATCTGGCTTCTAAAGGTTTTGGATTTCTTGTGTATATTTTTAAGCAATATCTAGTTTCCAGGATTTAAAGAGATATAGCTACTACCAATAATGGGGGGGGGGATCTTTTTTATCTTTCAGAGTATGGTCTTTACTACTATGAAAATCAAACCTACATCTCAAAATGCTTTAACAAGCAACATGCTGGTTCATGGTACCCATTCGAGAATTGTGATTTATTGTCGGAAGGGGAAAAGTGAAGAAGTATTTATCGTCAGAAGGGGAAAAGTGAAGAAATGTAAATGGTATTGTGGAGAGTTGGAAAAAGCATGAAGAAAACACTGCAAAGGACCATGAAAGAAAAAATAAATAAACTAGATGTCCTCATTGCATATGTGGAGTAAATAGTTGTCTTCATGTCCAAGATCCACGTTATTTTCTTATTAGAAGGTTCTAAACTTTTTTAAGGCTAGAATTATTGGTGCTTGTACTATACTCTCTCTGGGTCGTTGATATTCCATTTTAGGGCGTTTCTTGGGGCACTGAATTGGAACAGTTAGCATGTCTGTTTATGTTTAAGTATCAGCTGATTCTTTTGTAAATTCATGAGACTATGGTTGTCACTGTTAGCTTTATCTTTTTATTTTTCTCTTTCTTTTCCTCTAATTTAATCTTTTCCTCCTTTTGGTTGTTGCCTCCTTGTCCAACTTTATCTTGAACTTGCTGTATCCCTGTTGAATATCAAAATTTGATTTTTCCTCTGAAGTTACAGTCTGATTTCATCATGCAATTTGATCACCTTTCCTATGCTACTAACGTTGGGCTAATATATTGTGTGCTTTTTTTGGCCTGTTTCTATTTCACATCATGGTGGCTGATACATAATCTATGCAGGTTTCCTGGCAAAAGTGTTGGAGTTAGAATATCTGGTCAAGCATCTGCAGGTGCCCCGGTTGAGGAAGTTACCAAGGTCTGCACATGATCCATTGGTTTTGTTTTGTGAATTGTGGTTCATATTGGCATGCACACAACTGTATATGCACATATTGAGACACGCACTTACACAAACATACACACAGTGCTAGGCATGCATTAAGCCCTTGCCTTTTCAGGCCGCACCAGAGGCAGATGATGATGACTTGGATCTCTTTGGAGATGAGACTGAGGAGGAGAAGAAAGCAACAGAAGAGCGTGAGGCAGCTGTAAAAGCATCTTCCAAGAAAAAAGAGAGTACGATTTTTTTTTAGTTCTGTTGGTGTTCGATCATTTATTTAAACTGTGAACATAGACATCAGTTTTTGCTTTCTTCAATAATTTTGCCTCCCATATTTTCTAAGATGAATGGAAGGAATTGATTGTGATTTGGTTCCTATATCAGAACAACCTTTTAAAATGTAGTTCTCTACACCTCCTAGGGAATACTATCCCTGCATAACAGTTAAGCCCTTTAGTCATTCTGAATATCTATCAAATGTGTCATGAATATCCTTGTTGTTTCACAGACTTGGATTGTTTCTTTTTTTAGGTGGAAAATCCTCCGTCCTTTTGGATGTGAAGCCGTGGGATGATGAAACAGACATGAAAAAGCTAGAAGAGGCTGTTCGCAGCATCCAATTGCCGGGCCTTCTATGGGGCGCTTGTACTACTTCCTCTCTTTACTTTTTTCCCTATTGCCTCCTTTTTTCAATTGCACTGTTTCTCTTTGTATATCAACAAAGATGTGGATGTTGAATCTGTTTTCTTTTACAGCCAAACTGGCACCAGTTGGTTACGGCATAAAGAAGCTTCAGATCATGATGACTATTGAGGACGACCTTGTGTCTGTTGACTGCCTTATAGAGGATTACCTCACTGCCGAGCCAGCAAATGAATACATTCAGAGCTGCGACATTGTTGCTTTCAACAAAATCTAGACATGGTGAAATAAACTATTTGGTAGATTGTGTCGTGTCAGTTCCATTTTAGGTCATGTTATAATTCTTAATCTCCTATTTCAAGTATTGTTGCAATAGTTGCAGGCTATGACATTAAGACATCCTTTTTCAGCTGAGAATCTTGTTTTCTTAGTTTCCAATATTTTGAGTGCTGTATGGCTATTCTCTTAACAAATTTTGGGGATCGGTTAATACTGTTATAACCTTGTTATGCATTTATTCTCTATTTCTAGCTTTTGGGGATGTCCTTGATTCAGTTATTGTTTTTTGTGAGTTACTATGGTGATCCTAAACAAATAATTTGCAGTTGAAAAATGTTCTGTTACGGGATATCATATTCGAGGGTCTCCTTGTCTGGTAGGGGCGACTAGTGAATGTAGCTAAGCTGAAGGGTGTCACGAGTTCAAAACCCATGGGTGTGTGTCCCTTGCTTCAAGGCCGAAACTGGGTGTGCTCTGTGGTGGGCAAAGGGGACCCTGGGATTTTTACACCACCGAGCTTGTGAGCGAGTGAGGTGGTTTTCTCCAGTTATCCAAAAAGAAAAGAATCCCAAATGTCACTATTGGTAGATGGTTTGTAACATTTATTCATCTTGCTTTCCAAAAGGGAAGTATAAGTGTGCTATCTTTCTGATAGCGAACAAGTTACTGTTCCCAAGATTTGGAATCTGGTAGGTCATGATGGGCGTCTTAGTTTTGAAGTTTGGGCTTGTTTGGTTTTCATGAAACTGGAAGCCAAGTTCGGAGCAATTGGACTTCGTGAATTTCTTTGAATAAATTCATAGACAAATATTCTTACATTTTGGTTAAGAAATGTCAAACGTGGATTCTAAATGATGAAAACAAAAAATAAACCCATGAAAATCTTAGTTCACACTAGTTTTCACATATATAGGAAAAAAGAAACCTACAAAATGTTCGTGCTCAATGAAACATGATATTGGATCTTCAGTATTTTTTTTCGAAATTCCAACCCCATAGATGTGTTCAGCATTATTGATTTACTAGAAATTGACACTTTCATGCATTTTGGATGAAACAATGGTATTTAGAGTTTTGAAAATTGTAGGACTTTGATTTTTAAAGCCTCATAAAACCTTATCCATGCATCAGCATCATAATCAAATGACCCGAGAACTGATTCCTATAAAAAAGCATATAGATCACATCTGCAGTTGAAATTAAAAAAAAAACGTTGAAAATCCAATAGCATGTTTCATTGAGCAATGTTTACCAATATGCTAGTTTTGTAGGTTTTCATTTGCCTATATATAAAACCTCTTTCTACTCGTGGGGTTTAACGGTAACATTTTGGTTGGGCATGGCAATTGAAGGAAAGATGGCAAGGGTAAGACCGAAAGGGTAAAACAGCAGTTTTGAAAAAATTTACCCAGTTTTTTCAATATTACCCTGTTGTGACCAAGGGCGGATCCAGGGAGGCGGAAGTTTTGAAATTTTTTATTATTTTATTATAAAAATTTATATTGCTCCCTTTATATTTTAGTTTTATATTTTATTTTATTATGAATTTTTTTGCCCCCTTTAAGAAAGTTTTGAAATTTTTTATTATTTTATTATAAAAATTTATATTGCCCCCTTTATATTTTAGTTTCATATTTTATTTTATTATAAAAAATTTTTGCCCCCCTTTAAGCAAAATCCTGGATATATTTTAGTTTTATATCTTATTTTATTAAAAAAAAATTGCCCCCCTTTAAGCAAAAGCCTGGATCTGCTACTGGTTGTAACTAGGGGTGTCAACGAATTGGGTTTGGTTCAAACCCTGGTGAAACCAGACTTGAACCAGATTTTCGGGTATGGTATCAGGTTCATACCTGGGTTTAATCGGGTCCACTTTAAGAAAAACCATGCCCGGACCCGATAAGAACTACATGAACCAAACTTGGACCATAATTGGGAAAATCATATTTTTTTTTTCATTTTTACATTGAAAAATTGCGGGTCTTAATCGAAACTCAGGTCGGTTCCAGGTCTGGTATAAAATTTCACAAACTATACCCGGGTTCATGTATTAATCAGACCTTAGGGTCTAGACCTGGGTCTTCTTATTTATCACCATACCCGGAACCTATAGGGTTTGGTTCGGACACACCCCTAGTTGTGACCATGTTGGAGCTGGCCATTCTACCATTGGTAGCTGCCTCTTCTTTCTTCACTTCCTATGTTCTCTTTGTTTAATATATTCAGGAACAATCTACAAAAAGATGCCTAATTTAACATCTATTTACAAAAGGCGATCCAACATGCGAGTTACATACAATCGCTTGCTTTGTCTGGATAAATGTGAAATGACGTTTTTTTCCCCATTTTCATGGATTGGCTTTTTGTTAAATAAATCAACAAAGAAGGTACTTTAGTTACTTTTTTTACCAAACAAAAGTGAATTGAAGGAATTTAGGATTAAGCGTCTTTGAAACTTAAATTATAAAAACAGAAGGCTAAATGTAATAATAAGAATTAAATTATAAAAGCAGACCGTTAAATAATATAATCAAGTTGCAGTTAGGCAGACCCTGACCAGTTCATTGATCGGATGACCTAAATCAATACAAACCATGGATGTTAGGCGTCCAATCTAGGGGTTTATCCATCGTTGTATGACTAGAACCAATCACTGCCCATTTAGCCAATTTACAACAAGCTAATGCGTTACAAGACTTGAGGACTAAACTATATATGAGAAGAGAAGCTGACACATTCAAAATTACCACACAATTAATGCTTCATACAAAATACCTTTACAATCTTTGGAAACTGTACATTGGGAGCCCTCCTTTGGGCAAATTGAAGCTATTTTGCTTAGTGGGCAAAAAATTGTTCCCTGCTTCATCAGTGGTGGTCTCAAGCCCACATAGATTACAGAAAGACTCCATATCAGACTCCTGCAATCAGGCATCACAAACAGCTTAGAAAACACAATATGTTCTTTCCCTTTTCTGTAGGTTTATGCTTTTCTTAAAGTGATATGCATACCTTCATCTTCAAAAGCTTCGCCAGATGAGAGAGTGGGTAAGGATGAAGCTTATAGCCACTATGGTTGATGCAGGACAAAGCCTGCGCTCGTACCTTTTGGTAAACGCAACAAATAAGTTCTTGTTTTCACGTGCATGTATCTAATTGAGAATGAGTGTGCTGGTGAATCAGTGCATGCTTGCATCCATTTAAGACTCTGTGCATGTGCATGTGTGTTGGTGCTGATGTAAAAGGTCTACAATACACTTTGGCCAAGATAAAAAAAAAGGGAAATATGCAAGGGCTTCCTCATATCACATCCGAAAATTTTATAGATTTTACCAATGGATACATATGGAATAATCTTAAACCACTTTGCAATGTCTTCTCAATATGGCCCGGGGAGCTGTCAATTTTGGCTATAGTGAGACTCTGTCACAGATATTAGCGATATTTTCAAAATATCGTGATAGTATCATTGTATTTTAAGTGAACGATATTATAAGTAAAATATCACGATATTTTGAAAATATCACCAATTTGATTATATCGTGATATTATCACAAGAATATCGTGATAATATCACGATATTATCATACTGTTTTTTATTTTTTTACATCTTAAATGTATTTTTATGCTTTTTTTTTGCTATTTTTTACTTATATTTTTATTATATATGTATTTTATTATCTACACATGATATTTTCTTATTTTAAAAAATTCCATTTTTTTATTTTTTTAAGCCTCGTGATTTTCTAGAGATTTATCACCAAACCTATAATATCCGAGAAATAGCTTCGCCGAGCCCATACCAATATTTGTGATTATGGTGAGACTATATAGAGAAATACAAGAGTGCAACTAATGGTTTTTCAATCAAGAATCTAGATATGTTTCCTGTCCAAAATATACTGAATTGAAAGTGTAACATACGTACCAAGAATGTCTGCGCATGCATATAAATGTGTCTCTACGGTGGCCTTGCATATATTATTTACTCTCATTTCATGTCTAAACACTTTCCATCGAACTTCAAGACTACTAACCTCATTGAACAGGGGTTCCAAAAGACAGAATTGGAGATGTGATGCTTGTTTTGCAACTATGCAGAAGAACTGCTTAAAATTATTCACTCGGAAGTACCTGTTATACATCATGACAAAAAAATGCTGATATACGGCAGGATATCATGCTATTTTATTTCATGAAAAAACTAAATTTCGTCATGGACACACCAAATCTAGATGTGTAATGTGTTATAACAAACACCACATGACATGGAATCTTTGAAATGCCTAGTGTACCTGTGCCGACACTGATAATTAAGGGTGCTGGTGCTGGGAGGTTCTACATGTATGTATATTATATTACATACATATAATCTCTCTCTCTCTCACACACACATGCACCCTTCTGAAAAACATGTGGTACCATCTGTACCTATGTTATCCTACATGCCTAACCCACATCAATGTGACATAGCAGCAATATCTAACTCTTTTCAAAGAGGAGAAGAGAAGACCCTATAATATAAATTAATAAAAATGAAAAGGATTAAGTAAAAGAAACCACAGATGCAGATATGCTCATGCATCACATACCGTAAAATATTCCTAGCAAAGGATAGGTCCTTGGACTTGAGAAGATGTGGACCCAACCGCCAAAACCATGTCGCAAGTGACTCTCCCTGCAAATTGGTCACACATTCAGTTACAGAATACAATATGCACCAAGTAACAAGCTCATAGAGCATTACTGTAGAGTGGAAAATTAACCGTTGATTGATTATTAGAACCAAGGTGTAGAAGCACATAAAATGAGTAGAACTCAGCTTCATGCTTGCTAACAAAATCTGAGCTTCTATTGACATCATACAAGTCATACAGAGTCTTCAGGGTTTTTTTGAGTTGTTCCAAGTTAAGGTAATGCATGGAAGAAATGTTGGCATTGCTTTCACACTGCAGAACTTTGTGGTGAGATTTGATATGGAATACAACCTGCATAAGAAGCATCCGGCTGTGAATAAGATAAACCCACCAAGAGGAATCACTGAACTGTGCCCAAAACTGGCTTCTAGAACCATCTCAAATCCAGTAAATAAATACCGCAATGCATGTATAGATTTGCATATAAGAAATGGAATAAAATAAAAATGAAAACCATAATGAGGATAACCAAGACATGGCAAATCAAATAGAGGATTACAGAAAGTTTGTGAACATCAGAGTGGAAGCAGAAATGATTCATAACCAATGTATGCATAATGAAAATTTCATCGCTCCATCCATGTTCCGATTTGCCAAAAGAGCCCATAAACACCTTGTGTTTCCTACTCATTATGATGTAATGTCGCCATGGCCAAATATTATCTCGTATATATGATCCTTTTTTTACTATTTTAATAGACATTGATGCAAGTTAGCTACAATTTCATGCCATATATGAAATTACATCAAACTGTTCTTTTTGCTCATGTATTTTCATGTTAAACCTTTTGTTTGAAAAAGTTAAAGATTTAACACTCCATTAGCTTGTCGATGCTTTGTCCAACCAGTAAAAATTCTACGAGTGCTCTTTCTCAAATCCATCATCCTTTTATATCATACATTCAAGTACTGAAAGCTTTTGACATTGCTGAATTGCAAGACATATGAAAGAAACATAAACCAGACAGGAATGACAGTGTATAAACAACAGAATAAAGGAAAGGAAAACAAGTCCAACTATTGCAGTTTTACAAGGTGAAATTGTCTCTTATAAAAGAAAAGCATACTTTATCAGAATTAAATTATGTTACTTGTGTCCATCCTTAGTGATTGGAATTCATGCAAGACATAATTACTCAACAACACAAATTAGATGCACCGGCTCGGACACAATAGAAAGCAACCCAGCAGATGAGGAACACAAACCACAAGCTTGATGATCTTATTTATCAGCCTTTAAAGGGCCCACTAACAAGGCCTAAACACTTTACCATATAAGATTAGATAGAATTTTGTAAGATTTACCATTTTCTCATACATGTCAATTGCTTCATGACCACAGATATTCTGCATGCTAAGATCCTGTCGAATTGATCGTGTCCTATCAAACACAAAATCATGAACAACTTCAAATGGGTGGGTTGATGATTCCAGCAATCTGAAAAGGTGTGCCAAAGTATCTTGCAACACTGAAAGAGGCCGTATATCTGATGCATGCACATGTGGAGCAGAGATAGTTCTGCAAAACTAGTGACATATGGAGAATCAACTGCTTTGCATCAATAATTAATATTTGATGACAATAAGAATGACGTAACGCCTTCTTAAACTAAAGAACATAATGGGAATTTAAAACAACCCAACATGGATATGTGTCAGCATGCGATAAGAGTACACAAAGAAAATATACACTTAGATTGAGCAAGATCTCCAGGATTAGCAGGAAGAACTCAGACATTTCAGAGACAACAGCTGCGGCAGAAATGCTTCACATCAGCGGTGAAATCAACCAGTGGTTAGTATGGGGTTGTATATTGTTTAATAAGGAAAAGGCTACCAGACAACGGGAATGTGAATATTTGGTATAGGAACCAACATACATGGGAATGAGAGATAGGTTGCAGTAAACCTTCTTGGTCTGGCATTCAAGGATGTCTTGAGTTTGATACCTGGGGTATGCGTCCCTTGCCTTAAGGCCAAAGCAGCAGGCTCCCTGGTGGGCAAGGAAACCGAGGGGTTTTATGGCTTAAGCAACAATATCGTCTGCAAACCGCCATCTGAACCAGGGTATCCCCTT
This sequence comes from Nuphar pumila, assembly GCF_984573655.1. Lineage (NCBI taxonomy): Eukaryota > Viridiplantae > Streptophyta > Magnoliopsida > Nymphaeales > Nymphaeaceae > Nuphar > Nuphar pumila. Next base: position 132,433,286 of record NC_143251.1, read on the forward strand.
GATAAATATCAAAACAACTGTTGTGTGCCGTGAATTCTGGATCCCTTCACTCCATGACCCATTTCGATATAATTTGAGAGAAAAAATGGAGGTTTGTGGTGGTAGCGGAGGGATCGGACAGTTAGGAAAGGTCCGGACCCTCTCCAATTCCACAAGGAAACTCCTATTTGCTAATTACGAAAAAATTTGCAAAATTAAGAAAGTTCCATTTTGTCTACTTGGAGAGGGTTATGAAAGTTGTGGGTGTATCGGGTTTCCTCAAGGGTTTTAAGAGAGAACGGTGTAACGCCTCTATATCTCCCCTTTGTTCATCCTGGTGAAACTTTGCTTCCTTTGCCCCTGGACTTGGGACATAGACCGGACCACGTATATTTGTGTTCTTCTTCTTTGATTGCTATCATTCTTATTGTTGTGGTTTATTTCAATCGTGCTCGTGATTGCTTACAATAACCTTCTTGGTGTGGCATTTAAAATTCATTTGCTATTTGTGATGATTGCAACGAATCAACGGGTTATTTTCTCTTCCAATAATACAGAAATAATGTACTAGCAATTCATTCTTTTAAAACTTTCAGTTTTTTCCTAAATCCTCATTGACCTGATCTTGCTAATGCTTTCATTCCTACTTTCACATGCGTCACAAATCCACTATAATCAAATGAACAAGGGAATTCAAAATTTCGACATTATCACACCATGTTGCAATGAATCAAGTGATCACTATGCTTGAAAGAATCAAATTGATCAAGTACAGTAAATCGATCTGATAAATGCAGCATCCTCACAAAGAGGGAAGCAAAATGTTACCTTTTTCACGGCTAGACTTGATGAGGTTCTGTGTGGATTACCATTTAATCTCTCAAAAATAGCCAAGTCTCTAAGACGTTCACGCTCTGCCCTCTCCCTGGCTATTATTAATCAAATTTGTATCAATTGGTGCTTTAATTTAGCATTTACAAATTCCAAAACATACAGGATACTCAACTTTTAATACTTCATCATATTCCACCTATCAAAATTGAAGTATTGTAAGCTCTTTTTCTAGAGAATTTTCCTGTAATCTACTTCAATACTTGGTCAGAGAGAGAGAGAGAGAGAGAGAGAGAGTATACCAGGGCACATATCGGGGCAATTCCCAACAACGAAAGGAAGGCGTTCCAATTCCTCTTCTTCGTTCGCGGATCCCTTCTTGTCGTTCTTCTTCGACGAGGAGTCGCCAACGACCCGAGTCCTCCAACCCACGGAGGAAGACGACGACAGATTCCGATTCCCCCGCCGGAACCCGATTTCCCGATTTCCGTCCATCGGGAATTGGGAAATCCTTTTTCTCCGAAGCGGTTGTGCCTTTTGTGCGTTGCTTTTCATGGTTCAGCTGGTCGGGTCCGGACTATAGGGAAAATGGATCGTGTTTGGTTGGACTTCCCACAGTTTTTTTTGAAAGGGAAGCTGGGGTTAGGCCGACCCCCACCAGTTAACATTCAACGTTACCATTGGGATTTGAACCTGCAACGTCCCACCACAAGTAAACGTGCACTGACAGCTCCTAGCAACCACGCGGAGCCCCTTGGTTGGACGTCTCATAGTTGGAAGAGTAAGAAGTGAGCGATACGTGGTTAGGTCATCGGTCAGAGTATTTTACAAAGTACTCCGGCCACACAAAACACAAAAAAGGACTAATGCATGCAGCGATTTTCTGTGTAAAATACAAACACAGAAAAAACAGAAAATTGTTATACAGGCAACAATTTTATGTGTTTTATGTTTTCCCATGTAGAGTGTTCGGACCCGATCACTGGATCTGCTTTCAGGGCCGGCTGGTTTCTTTTAAATACCTGGATTTGACCAGTGGTGAGGATCTAAATCTTCTGTTTGAGTGAGGATCGGATCAAGACATGGGGGCCGTGCCTTCATCTGTAGATCTCCTCAAAGATCAACGGCATTCGTACGCAACCTTAAGGTTCGAATTTGATGGCCTCATGTCTGAGGTGCTTTCAGATCATATATAGGGATCCCATAATATAGTTTGATCCAATTTGTACCTTTATGCACATAAAAAAATTCTTCTGGCCTTTTTGTCTGGATCCAGTATTACAAAATGAAATTCCAATTGAGTATTTTGGGTATACTTCATATTGGGTCCAGATCAAAATCTGCAACTTGTATCAGTCAAGATACTGGATCCAATGATCGTAATCCGGGTGGGTCCCATTTGAAGCATACCAAGCTATTTTAATTGTTCCTTTTCATTTTGTATTTATGAATTATAACATAATTATGTTCCTCTGTCCGTGTATTGTTGCCCTAAGGTTTAGTAATAAATTTTTTTTTTCTGAAGGATCCTTTTTCTGACTTCATTTCATCAATACTTCTCCCAGATTTATAATGAAAGGAAAATATCTTGAGAAATACCATTTGAATGGTTCTGATAATATTTTTAAACTAAGGGTTACCATTGTTGGCATTTCCCGTGTCAATATACACAAAAAGCATACCTGAAGACACCACAAAGTTCGCGTGCAGGTATTCAGTGTTCTCCTCGTCCGATCGATGTCCACGATGAGCCTAGGCCTTAGGTCAAGAGTAAGCAGGACCCTATACCACATAATCTGTATGTGAAATTTAGGTAGACTTGCAGCGAAACTCTCATCGTCTTCGTAGCAGCCAACCCCCTTATATAATGGGGAAAGAGGCAGTTACGTACGTAACTCCCACCCACTATCTCTCCATTATGTGGTCCACTAATAGTGTCAAATTGGGTCACCCAAACGGGTTGAACCCAGATCTGTTATGTCCAACATTCTTCTACTTGACCCATTTACACCAAAAGTGCACTAAATCGATGTTTATACCGTTATCTCGATTTAATTCTTTATGTGGGTTCAGATGCTACCTTTTATCACAAGGATGAATCATATGAGTCATGCAGATGAACACTCATTTATGAAATGTCATATTCTCATGTACTACATTATAATCCACCTTCAGTGCTTAAGTAGGTTGAAATTACCTTTATAAATAGGTTGGTCTCTTACCTATTTTATTGGTCCTTTAATATTGTTATTCTGCTATTCTCTCTAACCCATATGAGAGATCCTTTATGCAAAATCAATAATTTATAATGCTATAAAGAATCAAATGTGATCACATAATGTATTGTCATACATAAGAAGAAATCAAAAAGACCCATCCCCTTTACATGTTGGTAAGGGGATCCGAAGTCATTTTCTTCATCCCAATTGTATCAATACATAACAAATGATTCTCAGTCCTTTTATTAAAAATAAAGTATTTTAACTCTATGTGTCGACACGAGATTGAGCTCTTATTGTTATTTGAAAAGGGCACGACTGCTTCGTTATCACGAAAGATCTTTAGTGGTCTCTCAATAGAGTTCATAATACCAAGACCTATAATGAAGTTTCTTATCCAAATAGCCTGAGATAAAATATCGTATAAAATCAATAATTTTTTGTCTCAATGAATTTTAAAAATTCTTTTACTGCCCTACAGTGAGAGATGACACCTCAAATATTCTGAGTTACTCACGATTGCAAAAGACAACATGCTAAGAATATTCGAATACTCTCACTTCTCATGGACATTATTTTGAGTGCTCCCACTTCTCATAGACAACCTTCAAAATAGTTTTTCTATTCTCCATATAAGTGGGAGATAAATCGCTCTATATGATATTCATATTGAAAAGGTAAATGTGAGACCCCTTATTATTCACTTTTTCTGAGACAAGCATAGTTGAGTCATTATCGTTCCACTTTGGTGAAAACGATAATACTGATAGTTGCTCTGTCTCTTCAATTCTCAAGGAATTGACTTCAGTTGGTGAAACTAGCAGATCATGTAAACAGAGGCAATTCAGCACTGTATCTTTGGGTATGAACATACTTCATGGGCTGCAAAACACATCTACTATAACACCCTGTGTGAATTTGGAACACAATGACCTATCTTTGGGTAGAATCGATATTTCATAAACTCACACGCAATCATAATAACAAATCTTAATACGGTACAAAGAATCCTCAATCAACACGACTCAGATCGCTTTGGTGATAACATGAATCGGTCAATCAAGATCTTTTACCGAAAACATATTCATATTATGGAGCATGCCATGCACACATATAAATGCTTGTATATTCATGACAAGTTATATTTTATATCGTCAAAAAAATACAAGTTCATGCATCCACTTATATGCATAAACTAATTTTGATGATAAAATATCATGAATTTAGTCATAATTCAGGCTTAATGCTTAAAACCATCATGCATGACTTAACCAACATGGAACACATAAATTAATATGCATAAGACATGCTTTCTATACAATAAACACTTTATAAAGCATGAAAAATAACTAAAACAAGCTCATATGGGTAAAACTCGAAGTCCTCAAGCAGGAACCAGTCTTATACTATCACAAAACCGGTTCTCAACCTTATGAACCAGTGCTAAGTATGAACAAAAGTTCATAAAACCCTATAAATGTATGCCAAAATCCTTGTATTTTCATATATTTATGAAAATAAGGTCTTAACTTCTCAGAACCGATGAAAAACTGGAAGGAACCGGTCAAAAATGGCTCTAAACCGGTGCCAGAAAGGGTCAAATCACTCACAGATCCGGTACGGTTTTAAACAATGCTAGGATCTTGATCTAGTTCATATTAGATCTGGGTCTGACCCGGTATAAGCTGGATCCGAGCCTGGCTCGGTACAAAAAGAACCTGGTCCTCTTGATTAGATCCAGATCTGAATAGATCTGAATCTTAACCTGGTTCAATCGGATCAGACCAGACCCAAAACCAAAAGGGTCCGATTCTAATCCAAAACTGAATTCGGGTCTTCCAAATTTGACCCAGACCCGAATACCTGATGGGTCTGGATCACAACCCGGTCCCAAATGTTTTGGATCTTCACCTGGTTCAACTGAACCAAACCAGACCCGAAACCAAATGGGTTTGGCTCCGATCCAACCGAGTCAGATTCGATCAGTGACTCGAAACCAAGTGGACTCAGGTCCATCAAAGAGATCAGATCCTTAGCCCGATCTAAAATGTTGGTTTTGACCCATACCTGGACCTGGTACTGAATGGGTCAGAGTCTACAGGATCCGACCCAGACCCGGTGCCTTATGGGTCTGGTCCTAAGACAAAACCACGGACCAGATCCAGGTGGATCTTGGTAGACCCGATCCACCCAAAATGGGTCAAATCGGGTCTCCACCAGGTCGGAATACACGGTCCGACCCGGGTCGCCCCCTGTAATGAAACTAACACGCTTCTGAAAAACTGAATGCTTTCGGTTTCTCAGAAACCGATCAGCCCATCCAAAAGGCTACCCACGTCGCTCGAGGGAAGTGCATGTTGCCCCATGGCGAAGTGCCGATGCAGGCACCGACGCTCCGACCGATTGGCCGTCGGTGATGGTGACCTCATATCCTCCGCAGAAGCTCTAGCGACGGTGACTCCACTGGTAGCCCAATGACTAACGGAGCAGAGGAAAAGGGCACAACACCAGTAGCAGTGACCCATAGCGTCTGTCGGCGACCCACGATGGCGGCCTGCTCATGACGAAACCTCCATCGACCAAAAAAACCCAACCCAACGACTGAAGAAGCGAAGCAAAGAAAGGGCTTTTCAACCCCGGATCCACACAACGCCAGACAAACACCGACAACCTAGCAAAAACTCTCCCTCCCCCCCCCCCAAGGGACCAGCATCCGTCCTCTCGGATCTTTGGCGAGACCAGCCACCCCGACACAACCCCACGATCTGATCTGCCTCTGGGATGGTTGTCGCCCCACGACGACCATTGCTGCCTATCGGTGAATATCGCCCCACGGTGACTCTGCCGACGATTCATAGGCAGACCCTAGAGCCAACAAAAACCGAATGCAGTCCGACGGCCATAGCGACAAAGAACAGGGGGGTTTTAATCCCCGAATTCCATGCGTCGCCAGACGGACGCCGGCAATCCCCCCCCCCCCCCCACCCCACCCGGTGATGCTCCAGGTGACATCCCCCGACGACATCTTGAGGCAACCCAGACGCCGGCAAAACCCCCTGCAGCCCGACGTCCATAGGTAAAAGCCTCGATTTGGGTTTTTTTTAATGAGGGTCGTCGAGGCTACAACTGTCGTCGCCGTACGGTTGTCGGGAATGACAGTCGCCTTATGACGACTGTCACCATCGTCTGGTGACCAATGTCGCCCCACGACAATGAGCGGTCACCTCAGGATGGCACTGTCACCGGTGAAGCCTATTGCCCCATGGCAACAGTCTGCGAGAAAACTCTGTCACCCCATGGTGACAGTAGCCGGAGTTCAGGCGATCGTATTACTGAATACAGATGAGCCACGGAGATAGGCTCAATCTGTTACAGTCGCCCCACAGCGACAAGCGTTGTTGACCTGCGACTTACCTCGTCCAACGACGACAGTCGTAGTAAACGCCAGCAAGTCCGCACACATCCACGCGCAGCGAAATGCATGGATGTGGGCCCATAACCCAATGTTGGTGTTTTTTGTGTCAACATACACAAAAAATATACCTGGAGATGCTACAGAGTGTGTGTGCAAGTATTCAGTGTTCTCCTCATTCAATCAACGCCCATAATGAGCACATGCCTTAGGTCGACGGTGAGCAGGACCCTATACCACATGATCTGTATGTGGAATTTGGGTAGACTTACAGCGAAACTCTCATCATCTTAGTAGCAGTCAACCCCCTTATACCCCTTATATAATTGGGAAAGAGGCAGTTACGTACGTAACTCCCACCCACTATCTCTCCATTATGTGGTCCACTAATGGTGTCAAACTGGGTCACGTAAACGAGTTAGACCCAGATCCGTTATGTCCAACAACCATTTCAAATGTTCAATATACAATTGCATATTATTTAAACAACTACAAATCTAATATTAAGAATTAAGAGTTTATATATATATATATATATAGAGAGAGAGAGAGAGAGAACTAGGAAAGTAAGGGTACCAAGGGCATGTTTCCAAGTAAGAAAATTTCTCATAAGAAAAGAAAAAGTTTTGATATAACTTAACTTTTCACTTGTTTCCATAGCATGAGAAAATCGGGGTAAAAAAATATGAGAGAAATATGAGAAAGAGAGGGGTGGGTCGGCTACACCCAAGAGAGAGAGAGAGAGAGAGAGAGAGAGAGAGAGGTGGTTTAGAGACGTGAAAATGGTGGTGAGAGAGAGAAAGAAAGAGAACTTGAAATGGTGGTGGTGGTGGTGGTGGTGAAAATATAGATAAAAAAACTTTATTAAAATATCCTTTCCATTTATACAGCAGCAAACTTAAAGAAGTTTCGATATAAGGCTGTCCCCATTATTTAAAACTGCATGGAAAGTCTCTAGTATTGTCTTACACAGGTCGTGTATGCTTTATCAGACATGTTTTTGCTAGTTTGCCTGCTTCAGTTCTTCATGATGTTCAGAGGATTTTTGCAATTTTCTTTGGGAAGAAAATGATACATGACATCATTTCCATCAGATACGTTTGCAGCATCTTTGTCTTCCCAAGATGAATGGGGAGGTAGGTCTACATCTTCAAGATATCAACAAGGCTAATCTCTGTCCTTGGCTCTTCTATTCTGTTGAAGCAGCCATTATGGGCTAATCTCATGAAGGGCAAATATTTGTGGTCTCTATCCTTTGAAAAATGACTTATCTCTTTTGAAAAATGACTCATCCTAGTGCAAGGTGGCCTAATTTTTCCTATTCAATGAGTTCCAGCTAGATGTCAGCTTATGAATCTGCACCTCTCACATTCTTAGGATCGACTTGTTTGGTCTAAAGATTTGAAAATTTTCAATATAGCATAAAATCTATTAAAAAAATTTATGATTGAGGGTATTGATTTAGATTTTTTTTTTCAGATTTCATGAACATTTAATTAGGGGTTTAAGGTTTTTTGTGCTTTTTTTTTTCAATTAGCATTAAGCACCACACCTAAAGTTTTGCAAATTTTCAACCGAAGTGAGAAAATTTTCAATTAGCATAGATCTATGATTTTTCTTTTATGATTGAGGGTATTGATTTAGACTTTTTTCAGATTTCATGAACATTTAATTAAGCTTTTAAGGCTTTTTGTGTTATTTTTCTTTTCAATGAGCATTAAGCATGATTATATTAATGACTGTTTTATAATAATTATTTTTTTTAAAACATACTGTTGGTATAATTTATTAGTAGTTATTTTTTAAAAAATTTATTATGCACTTTGTACCCACCCTAGTTTAGATTCTTGGCTCAGCCATGGGAAATTGTTCCATCTTTCCTTATTTGAAGTCTCTAAATGAACAGTGTTCCTGTGCAGTACAAAATAGCCCACCTCTGATCAAATCCTATGGGTGCATTTGAATCCCTCTGTTCTCAAAATCTAGTGTGATCCTCAGTTTTTAACTTTTTTCGGATTTTGAGATCCAAAGACTTTTTTTTTTTAATATCTACACTAAAAAACAGCTCCCAAGATCAGAGACCTAGACGTTCTGACTCTGCCTGCTGTACCTACGGTCATTGTCCTGGCAGCAAATTCAGTGGCCTGCCCCTGCCCGGACCAAGATTAAGAATTCCACTCTCATTTTCTTTTATGAATCTGGAAACGGATCTCAAATCCCACGTTTGAAAAGCCTGCCCCGTGTCACATCATATCCCACATTTGAAAAGCCTTGGGTCTTGATGTGGGGCCAGAACCACATCAACCTGCCCCACGCCACATCAGATCTGAGGCTCTCAAATGCCCACTGTGTTATTGGTCCCAAATCCAGTTCATTTTGAATCTGGCATCAGTTAATGCTGAATCTGACAAGTTGCCGTTCGTCTGTCCATTTCTGGATTAGCCCCTTTTTTGTGGACCCTAGCTGGATTGGACTCGGTTTTTATGGTTTTGGATTTTTCTCGGTTTTTATTTAGATCTTTGTAATGGATATCGGATTCAAATAGTTTATCTATATATCAATTTAGTAACTCATCAGGATTAGTATGTTTGTTAATTAATATTTATTTAAAATAGGTAGGTTGAATATATTAAGATTGGGATTCTTCTCCTACAAATAACAGGGAGATCTAGAGTTTATTGACAGTTGAGTTGAAATCCGAAATTGTTAATTGTCAGTTATTTCTTGTTATTGCTTGATTTCCAGTTATATTTCTCTATATACATTTATCTTGTTCTACTATTCAAACTGGTGACTCATCACCTCTCTGAAAGAAATTCACTCTTTTTTTTAAATCCAGTTATATTTCTTGCATTTCTTTTTAAATTTCATTTTTTAGATGTTATTAGATATTCGTAGATAAAATCATAATTTAGTAGATTTTCTCTGTAAATCCAGTGTTGGATTTATATCATGATGTCTCAATCTATCAATAGGTTGGGTATCTGACCCATCATGGTGCACCTTGAATTGCCCAAATAACTTGCAGTCATAGTGAAAAATCTAGTGAGATTTATGAAAATCTCGCAAAATATCATGAGAAATTACCTGAAAGTTTAAAAGGGTAATTTCTTGCAATTTTTTTCATCAGAAACATAAATACCATGTTTTAAATGCGATATGTATGCTTTATCGTCTATTTATCATAAAAAATGTGTGTTTTTTATTTGATATATTTATTTATTTTTTATTGACGAGATTTTTACAATAAATGAATTTTCATGAGTTGTTGGCAGACGAGATTTTGCAGTTTTTTTTTTTTTTTTTACTTTTGTCACGTCAGGTTTTAGTTTGGATGCAAACCGTTTAGGGGGGGGGGAATGAAATTTCAAGCCTAACCAAAATAATTTAGAGGGTACTTGATTTCCTTAAACAATGCATGCACATTTCTCAGGTTAGTAGTTGGATACCCTGCAAAAGTCAAAGCAGATTGGACTTTCCTATCTGCCAATAATGACATTCCTTATTAACCGGGTCAATATTTAGTGCTAACGAAGGTATGGAACTATTCGGGATAAATAACTTTTTTTTCATTTTTTTTGTTTCTTTTTGTAGATTGGAACATGTAGATGTAGATGTGATCAATAAGTTTGTTGTAGAAAAAACAAGCTTTGAATGATCATGTGATTCTGACATGTAAAGAACTTTAAGGCTTCAAAAATTAATGGCATACAATCTACCAAAATTTAATGATTCAAAAATTCATTCTCTTACATTGAAAACACACCTTCATTAGTATGGTCATATTGAGTTTACCGTGACTGTGGCATCTAAAGAACTTTAAGGCTTAAAAAAGAAAAAATTTACCGTGATTTTGATTTTTAGCAAACAGTACGTGTGCAGCACATCCATGTGGTCAGATTGAGTTGATACAATTAGAACTTACGGCTTCCAACTTGGGTGCAAATGGATCAGCTTGGGTAAGACTTTTGATCCAAATCTGATGCCTTGTTTTTTAATACGGATCATTAAAGTAGGATCCAAAAGGGTATTAAGATTGGATGGATTTCGGACATTCAGATAATTTTCCGTTTCTGATCAGATTTGGGTTCTGTATGATCCAATCCTTTTGTACATTTTTACATGTAAAAACCTTGATTTTCTTCTCATTTCACCTGATCCAGTATCACCATATGTTTCGAATTCGGGCTTGAATTCTGATCAACTCTCCAAGATTAAGTTTCAGATTTGGATTTGAATCAGGTAGGATCCGTCCCATATTCGATTTGTCTGCAGCCCTATCCCAAATAGATAGATATCCAATTTAGGAATTAAATGAGATCGGATATGGATGAGGCCATGATTGACCACGCACTATATAAGGCTCTTATAGATTGGGTACAATTATTGGTTGGCATCCTACTTAGATTTCATGATCCGAGTCTTTTTTTATACCCAATTCTGACTTGGATCCAGCTAGACACGACCATATTTCTTCCTGGCAAGATCCTGGATGTATTATCTGGTGCTTATGTGATCGGATCGATCCAATCCAAATTTGAAAACTCACACATGAGGATACGCATATGATCCAGGCATAAATTTCCATCCCAGATGTTGGTCGGAACTGAAAGGATACTGGATCCAATGTCAGACCCGACCCGACCAGCCTGGCACCCAAATGTCGGTGGGAGCGGTAGGGATTAGAAACGTTAATCACAAAAAGAATTAACAGCAAAAAAGTTATTTCATATTTTGATTTTGCTTTTCGGTAAGTTACACTTTATTTACTAAATTACAAAAAAGGACCCAAAGAGAGACTATTTTCGAAAAGCCTCTCGACATTTTAGTTTCTTTATTGCATTTCATATATCCTGTACCATACCAGGGTACACACTCATATTTTCTACATTTTTATTTTTTGATAATCCAAGGAACCCCAATCACCAACCGCACCTTGGCTGACCTCCAGTTCTTTAAACCCTTAAGGTTACCCTAGCCATCGGGAAGTACACCCAGCTTTGACCTTGTGGCAAGGGATGCCACCCGAGAGTTTCGAACTGGTGACGTCCCGTCAACTTGGTGACATTCACAAGTCGTTGATTGCAACATACTATCCAGTTAGGAATCATCAGTGTGACTCAACTTTTTCACTCTATAAGTGTAGGGATGGTAGTGGGGCGGGGGCAGGGCGGGGGGACAAGGTCTCCACCCCCGCCCCGCCTCAAGATTAGAACCTCCATCCCCGCACTCGGATGGATTTTAACCTCCATCCCCGTTTCATGTCCTTCAGTTCAAACGGGGATGAGGCAGGGCGGGGTGGGGCTATTGTGGGGAAAAATGACGGGTGGGGAAAAGTGTACGTCCATCCCCGCCTCCATCCCCGAACGGAGATGGATTTTAATCTTCATCCCCGCCTCCATCCCCGTTTCATACCCATCATCCCCGGTCCAAACGGGGCGAGGCGGGGCCCGCTTTCCCCTTCCCTCTGCCATCCCTAGATAAGTGTGCGTGTGTCATTGGATTTGCAAGCTGGGGGAGTTAGGCAGACCCAATTAATTACAAAACATCACAAACTTTATACTTGTAGGCCTTCAAATGATAAAATCTTTAAGACCCTCTCTGTTCACGGAGAAGTATACCCAGCTTCAGCCTTATGACAAGGGACAACTCTCATAGGTTTTGATCCATGGTCATCCATGACAAGTGACAAACCATGGTTGAACTATGCCAAAAAATGCAGAGCTTTTGCGGGTTTGCTAAACAAAATACTTTTTTGATAGGCAAGCAGGGATTAGCCAGACCTCCACCAGTTATACAATGTCTCATTAAGTTTTGAATTTGCAACGTCCCAAGACAAGGTGACATGCACTAACAGCTCCTACCAAACAAGCAAAGGCCCCATTGATACAAAATTGCCTTTTGTTCCTTACTCAAAGTGCAAGAGAGCAGTTACAGTCATAATGTATATAACCAAGTTAGTGGTCATGCTGTCAATCTTTTTGTACATTTTATATTTTATTAAAAAATTGTGTATGCATGATTTTCCAACATTTTTCTTGAAGACAATTTTAAATTTATTTTAAAATTTTCTCAAAGAAAAAAGCCTCAACAACAAGATTTATAACATTTTTTAGACCAATCAGGCCTCCCGAATTTCGATGAAAGGTAAAATTCTGTTAGGTGCAATAATAAAAAAGTTCTAAGGCTTTTTGTAAAATTTTGATAAAATTAGCACAATTTTGGAAAAGGAATAGTTCGCACCCAAGGAAGAATCTTTTTTCATTTATCTTTTAACTTCATTTTTTTTTTTTGCTTTCTTATTTTTGTAATTTCTCGGCATAAGCACTTAGCATTTAGGGTTTCGGATGAGGGGGTCGTTTTCTTTTTTAATTTTTCTTCTCAGATATTTTCTTTTTTTTTCTTTCCTTCCTCTTGCACTCTTCGGTCTCCGCCATGAGAGCTCTCTCCTTTAGACCCATATAGCGATCCTTCTTAAGGTACGGGCTCCATTTTCTACCGATTAATTTTTGTTCATGATCGTCTATTTCGTGCTTGTTCCAACAAATTTTTGTTTTGTGGTTGATTTTCCCGTTTTCGCGATGGTTTTCTTCGGAACTCTTGTTCTCGATTCGCGATCGTCTGGAAAACGGGGGGTTTTGTGCATTTTCTTGATGGTTTTCTTCAGAATTTGTGTTCTTGATTAGCGATCGTCTGAAAAAATGGGTTTTTTGTGCTTTTCTTGATGGTTTTCTTTAGAATTCTTGTTCCCGACCGGCGATCGTCTGAAAAATGGGGTTTTTGTGCATTTTCATGATGTTTTTCTTTAGAACTCTTGTTCCCGAGTGGCGATCGTCGGAGAAGTAGGCTGCTTGTGCATGTTTTCTTATTTTAAGTGGTTGACCATTTTCTCTTGTTTGATTTTCCCAGGGATGTCGTTATAATTATGCGTTTTGTCATAGGACGGTGAAATTCTAGGTTTCTCGGTGCATTTTTTCATTTTCTTGGTGTTTTATGACTTCTTGTGCTTTTCTTCTGACTTTGATTGAGCATTTTCTCTTGAATTTGGTCAATCTTTTATTGCATGATGATTGACATGGTCTTGCTGTAGTGTTTAGGTGAAGATTATGGGACTTTAATCGTATGATTTGGTGATTCATGCCCAATTTCGTGCCAATTTTATCTTAGAAGTCTGAAATCTAGGCCCCGATCTTGTGTTGAAGTATAAGGCTTGGCGATGATGATGATGATGACAGTATGCTGAAATCTGTAAGATAGAGTTTGTTTACTCCTCGTAGTATGATTCTTACTGAGCGCCTCTGTCAATCTATCCATGTTTTTTGCCTACTTAACCTAAATTAGGGTTCATTGGGTACCTTTGATTGTACGAAGAATCCGCAGGCTTATTCTGTTCAACTTGATCACAAAGTTGGCACAGATCGCTTATTGGTTTCTATAATCCTAGAAACTTATTTCTTGCTTTTGGCCATTTTCTTATGGCCCTTTAGTGTTGCATATGTTTGCCATTTTACTTGAATTCAATTGTTTGATGGTCGCTTGTGTGTAGATTGGTGTTTCTTTCGATATTTTAGTCATCTGATCAAGCTATTGGATTTATTTTTGTCCGATTTTCTCTTGATTTCTTTGTCAAGGTGTTCTTTTGTATCCTTGTGCGATCAGAGAAGCTAGGGTCCTTCCTTTTAGTTTTACCTTAACTTCTTCAGTGGTATTGTGATTTTCTTTCAGATACCTTCCAGTCCTTAATTCTTAAACTGTGTTTCAAGTTATGGGTTTGTTCCAATCAGTGTTTCTTTTGGCACCTCTGGAACAGGAATAAGAAACGTTAGGATGTTTCTTGGTTAAATTGCCTTTAAGAAATTTCTAATTTCACATTTTCTTGCAGCGAGAAATGTTTTGTTCATTCAACGGAGCTTTTTTTTTCCAACTTGATAATGGGTGTTTCATCATTTGCCAGAATTTGTCTGCATGACCGTTAAATGGATGTGAATTATGTTTTTTTGGTACCTTTGGTCTTATTGGGGCATTTTTTTCTAAATCTGCTAGTTGAAATGTTGAAACGGCACATTATGATGGAGAAGTAAACAACTTTGCAGCTAATTCATGCTTTTATTTGTGTCTCTTTAAATAGCTTTTCAGCAAGGGACAGGATCAATAAGGGGGAGGGCTTGGTGTAAAGTTTTGATTTGGTTGCAAATTTGTTGTTTACTTTTGCAATCTTCATTCAGGAGATTTCGGGAAATTGTTGGAGGCCATAATTTGTGGACTTTAAACAATGTCTAGAAACGGAAGTACACATTGGTGTCACCAGTGCAACTGTCTGGTTAATTTATCTGTAAGGGATGCAGTTTGTTCCAGATGCGGTGGCGGTTTCATTCAAGAGCTCGAAGGCATGGATGGCAATGGCCTTGTTGATTTCCTTGGCTTCGATTATGAGAACCAGCCTAGCATTCGCTTGATGGAAGCTTTGTCTGCTTTCCTTGGTTCACGGCCCGGGAGGAGAAACCGTGACATAGATGCGAGAGGCAGGTATCAAGGTGAACTGCCTCTGGGGATTGGTTTGGGTCCTTTCGTAATCTTCAGAGGCCAGATGCCTGATGGGATGATGAATAGCGGTGGAATGGAAATAATTTTTAACGGGGGTTCAGGGATCGGGCTGAGGCGCCTCCCTGGCAGTGGTGGTGATCTTTTAATGAACCAGGGTCTTGAAGAATTGATCGAACAGTTAACCATGAATGATAGGAGGGGGCCTCCTCCAGCATCCCGGTCTTCCATTGAAGCTATGCCCACCATCAAGATCGGCCAGAGACACCTGCGTGTGGATTCTCACTGCCCTGTCTGCAAAGAAAAATTTGAGATTGGTACAGAAGCTCGGGAAATGCCTTGCAATCACATATACCACTCTGAATGCATCGTGCCCTGGTTGGCTGAGCACAATTCTTGCCCAGTCTGTCGCTTTCAGTTGCCCGCACAGGGCACCAGTAGTTCCACTTCCAGTTCGAGAACAGGGCCATCAGGTGATCTAAATCCTCCATCAACAGGTCAGAGGAGTGGCAACCTCGGGAACTCATCTGCCAGAGACACAAGCCGGACGGGAAGCGATGTGAACTCTGATAACCAAGGGAGGCGCAATCCATTTTCTTTTCTATGGCCCTTTCGCTGGGGAAACTCGAACTCCACCTAGCTCGGCTGCCTATGAAGATAACACTCGGAAGGAGTTACAGTGGGTGGCCTTTTTCTGATTAAAATATCAAATGGTCATCTTAGAGCAACATTCTGTGACCTTTCGTGTAAGATCTTTCCCTGTTACCTGTCTGTAGATAATGCGATGGTGTTCAACACTCTTTTATGGATGAATCTCCTTCTCTTTCTCTCTGAAAATTAACTTACTATGGTCCATAGATAATTGCATAGCTAGAGTGTGTTGAATTCATCCTTCTGCTGACTGGTGTATGATTTGGTTTGGTTGCGTGTAATCTGTGTTAGAGATGGAAGTTTGGTGCTTCGGTAGAAGCAATTTTTTGTATGATTTAGCAGTTAGCACATAGTTACAAGTGCTTTGGAAGTGTGTAACCACAATTCTTTCAAGATTCCGAAACTTTATGAGAAGCCTTGTCTTTGCAAAATATGAAATCGAGTGTCTTTGATATTGGAGATGCATTTTTCATGTCACAATAATTGTGTTTTTTTTTTAATTATTTATTTACTATACAGACCTATATGTATGGTGGATATTGGAGGGACACCAGATTGAAATAACAAAAGGGCTGATAAAATCATGATAAATTAAAAATACTATTATTTCAAATTCATCATAATGTAAATTTTATTTTCTAATTTATATATATTAAGATTTTCCTGATATTTTTCAGACTGAAATGCTTCCTGAATCCTGCAAGTTCTTTTTGAATCTATGTCTGT
Source organism: Nuphar pumila (assembly GCF_984573655.1). Lineage (NCBI taxonomy): Eukaryota > Viridiplantae > Streptophyta > Magnoliopsida > Nymphaeales > Nymphaeaceae > Nuphar > Nuphar pumila. Next base: position 132,449,645 of record NC_143251.1, read on the forward strand.
GCCTGTCCGCCGTATGCACCAAGTGTGGGTCCCATGCACTTCTGCGCTCCCACACAAACGCGGGATGTGCGTGTGCACGCACACTTACAGTGCAAAAACAATTTGATTCACAAATACCGTCGCCGTTTGATTCCATAAACACTAGTCCAACAAAACAAGCTACCTCACAAGCAATCATTTCAACATCCATCAAAGAATGGGAAAAATCCCAATCAAATTGTTCACCATTCCTGGCTGGTATATAATCAGATCAGATTCTGATCTGATTAAATAGATTATTTATGGATTTCCGATCAGGTTTATATTGAATCTATTCTTGAATTCCAATTCTGATATTTTTGTTCATGAAAAAAACTTGTTTTCAGTCTTTTTTTTTGCTGGACCAAGTGCTCCCACTTATATTTTGGATCTGGATTCCATCCTACCACATCAAATATCATTCAGATCTGCACTTGGCTTCGGATTCACTGCATACATTTTTAATTCAGGCTTGGATCTGGTATGATAGAGCCTCCATGTAATCCGTTTGCGCTGCCAGTTTTAGTATTAACCATTCTTAAATTTGACTGAGCATAGTAAAATTCAACAGGCAATGAAATGCCAAAAAACAAATTGCCTTAATATGTAGTTATTGGTAAATCACCTTCCATTTAATAACAAATTTCTCCGTGAGCACTTTCTTTTCAGCCTACGCAAATAGTTTGCTTAAAGCTTAGTCTGCTAAAGAATTCCCCACATGAAAATTTTCCGAACCAGACTTTTTTTGGGCTAGGTCATGGATCGCACATTGGCAGACCTTCAGTTGGTAAAACCTGCCCACTAGGGAGTACATCTAGCTTCGACCTTGGAGCAAGAGACGCTCCCCGTGGGTTTTGAACAGTGGTCTTTCCACCATTGAAAAGTTGTGATACTTGGGACATGTTTAATTGCCTTGGATAATAGATGACGAGGATTTAAAGGTTCACCCACCTTTCCATTGTTTTCTCATAGAAAATGGATCTATCTCAAATCTCTGAAAAAAATGAGGATTTGATATTCTCATTTCAAATTGCTCAGATCTCCGCCAGGGGCCAACATAGGGATCCTTTCTCGGATAATCAAACTGGTCCTGTGAGGTCCGAGTCTCATACACGAAGGATTTATGAGGTTATTCCATTATGCAAGACAAAATCCAAGAGTCTATTGTCTTGCTACCGTAGAGAAATTAGTACACCATTGAATGTTACAGATCTCAGATCCGTTGTTTCGAATCTCGCATTTGGTTTTTTTGTAAACATAGAGTTCTCAGATTTGAAGTTGAAAATGAACTTCAGATTCATGAACCCCTGATCAAACGGAGAAAGATCAGGACAGAGATACAAGAATGTCAGATTCACCTCTCTCTCTCTCTCTCTCTCTCTCTCTCTCTCTCTCTCTCTCTCTCTCTCTCTCTCTCTCTCTCTCACACACACACACACACACACACACACATCAAACACAGAATTTTAATCATGTCTGAGACTCTGAAATCAGAGGATCTAAGAACGAAGGTGATCAAATGTGTCCTAGTTGAGAATGCACTTTTCTCATTTTCAGTAGAACAAAACCAAAATTCTTGATTTAATGAAAATCCCCACCCCATTACACCAACCAACAAACCCAGCTTACAACTTTTATCTTGGTGCACTCATAAACACAAAAAAAAACTCTTGTCAAAACAAAAGGTGCTGAGTTGGAAACTCATTCTAAAGATTCTTGTGGTTCCAGGGTATAGAGCTACAGGAGAACCAAGAATGAGAAGCTCCCCCTTTTAAGCACCCACTTATTTGGTCTTCAGAATTCTCCACGAATCCCAAAAAATGAACTCCTTACACAGCCTCTCACAACGACAACTAAAAAATAAACGCATTGCTTTGCATTGCAGAAAACGGTGTTTGGGAAACGGTCTTATTACTATACAAATCAAAGATAGAACGATTCATAATGAGAGCCAGTCAGAGAAGGCAGAAATGCAATACCTGTTGGACTGGAACACTTCTCAAGAAAAAGAATAGTAAAGGCAGACTAAGAACAGTCTTAAAAGCTAATAACTCTAGCTAAGATACTGGGTAACTTCTCATTTCAATCATTCGAATTCCTATAAAGGCTTAATCCTAGTAACAAAAGGGAGCCAAACTTGCAAATGGGAGAGTGGAACCATATATCAGAACACATGAACCAACTAAACCTAGCTCTAACAAAACAGGAGCAGCAAATCATGGACAACAAAAAAAAATGAAAATTTTACCCAAGTTCATTGGGGAGCCTAGTGAATCAGGACATAACCACTTTAGCCCCAAAAGAATCAGGTCTTCCAAGGGAATTTACCCCAGTTCATTGGGGAGCCTAGTGAAGCAGGACATAACCACTTTAGCCCAAAAAGAATCAGGTCTTCCAAGGGACCATGACAATAAGAGTCGTAAACCAGAAAATAGGATAGATAAAAGACTACCATACATAATCTAACCCTTGGGGAAAAAGAAAAAGTGAAAAGAAGAGCAACATTATGCCTTCCATTAAAAGCTTCATGACCGTGACCAACAGAACCAGAAAGTGTCACCAACAAGATGACACAAAAAAAGAAAAAGAAAAAAACTCATACAAGGTATCAACTTTAGCTTGCAAAAATATACTAAAAACAATGGACCAATGCCCATCTATAACTGAAAAAGAAAACCTTACGAGAAGAAACAAAACCAGTTCTTAGTATGAAAAAACTGAGAAACTGCCCCAACATTCCTTAGTTTGTCAACTCCATAATGGCAGTAACAATGTCGCCATCAGCTGCCTTGAGAGCTTTGACAGCCTTGGCCCTTGAGACCCCTGCCTGCGTCATTACAAGCTCAATGTCCTTGGGCTCGACACCAGTTTCATCAACATCTTCATCATCCTGTGCTGTCGCGGAAGTTTCCGGCTTGGAGATGACATGGCTGAGATCAGGAGCCTTGAATTGCTCTGCAGCTTGTGTTTGCAGTTGGGAGCTCAAATCCTCTATTTTGGCCTCTCCAAATATAACGTAGGTATCTGAAGCCGGACTCTTGAAGACATCTGGTTTTGAAATAACAAATAATATCTGTAATGCTCACACAAGGAAGAAAGCAATTAGGATATTGGGAAAAAAAGAAAAACAGAAATAAGTGAAAAGTTTAATAGGTCTGACCAACTTCATAGAAAGAAAACTCAGATTGTCAAAGTATGTGCAAGCAGACCTAATTCTAGACTCAACATACTAAATAAAGTGAACTTGGAAAGGCCTAAATTTTATCCAAGTATTGAAGAAAACTGGAAATAAAGGATTAGAGGATTGAGTTAACCAACATTCTTGCTCTTCTTGATTGTGACACGACTAACTCCAGGAATGGGTCTCATGCCAAGCTTCAGCATAGCTTTGCGGCTCTTTTTTTCACTTCTGCTTTGTTTAGATCTGCTGTTTGCATCCCCTTCATGTTGCCCTGTTTACACAAAAAAGAAGTTAACCCTCAAGCATGCACATTAGAGTTGCAGAGGTGCAGAAACAAACCCAAGCAAGAAAAGTAGAAATTTGATGGCTCGGATAAAATGTTCCATATGCACATGGAGATAAACAGGAGAGTATGAAACAGAAAGGAAGTTGGCAAATTATTTCTGCCAATTTATGAGCCAATACTGACATTTGGACTGACATACATTTAAGATACCAGCCAACCTATGTCACCTGGGTATGGGTGGGGGTACAGGCACGGGTATGGGTATGGGTACGGAGGGTACGACACGGCAATTCCAAAAAATGTGGGTACAGGGACACAGCTAAATATATACTGAAAAATATATATTATATATTGAAAATATAATATATAATATAATATAGGACACGGCAAATGTCGTATCCAGGTACCAGTACCCATGTCGACACGGGTACGGCACCCTAAGTGCCGTGTCGCGGTAACATAGCAGCCAACGGATATAGCACCGAAGGATATATTCCAACTAAATATAACGACCATCTTTGTTTATGTACATGGTAGAACCAATATGGTTGCTGAGCACAATGCGTGCATGCAAGCACACCCCTAGCATAGATCAACATGTCTTCTTAATTATGTCTTCCTTATGTCCATGGGTTCGGAATTGTCAGACATGCATCAAGAGATGTGTCAACGAATTCAAAAAAGCATACAAGGATCATTCAAATGAATGAAATGAAAGTAATACCTTCAACATGTTCATCGTTTTCATCATCTTCATCTTCATCTTCATCTTCATCGTCGTTGTCGTCATCATCCTCATCTTCAAGAACTGGCTCATCTGGCTGTATACAATAGTTTCCCAAAACTAGTTACACTTAATGCTAACTATAAATTGCTTCCTGACAGTCAAACCTCAGCATGACCAGGTGCACACATACTCACAGACACATGCACCATAACAGGAAGAGACAATCGACCAGCTGAGCCAGAGCATCAGGCAGCTGAGGTTAAGGCACATCATATCAGTTTTCATCAACTTGTAGCTTGGTACAAGTCAATGTAGAGCATCACCCAGCTAGAAAACCATATGTATCACTCTTGGGTAAAGATTTCAAAGTTCAAACACAATACGGATGGCACCAAATCAGAAAATCATGCAATCAGCACAGAGTCACTGAACAGACTAAAACACCAATAAACAAGGTGGAAAATTGTTTCTCATGAAAACAGTTTACCATGGAACAGACTAACTGTGAACCTGCTCATCACTTGTAATAAGGACCTTTCATTCGGATGGGATGATAGAATGCATATAGTCAACTAGAAGAGTAGAAGTAGAATATTCACAAAAATCACAATGACAGAGGACAACTTGGCGCAGAGAAACCATCCATCCTTAATTGCTCCCTCAATTGTCAAAATTCAGCACATGACATTTGTTTTCAATCTCACTTAGATCACAATCCATCAAGAGCATCTATTGATGGTTGACCATCTATGATATCATGAAGAGAGTCCAACTGATTTAAACCATAGTCACCTATATTGTTCAAGGTATTTTCTCGAGGAGGGTATTTCTCAGAGAGATTTTCAAAAGTTGGAAAATCACGACAAAATCTCGCGAGTTTTAAAAATAAAAAATTTATGAAAATAATAAAAATATAAGAAAATAATACGTATTCTTGGAAAAGTATAAGGAAATAACCAGAGTTACCGGAAGCGCCTAGCTAAAAGGGGAAGCGCGCTTCCCCGAAGCGCGCTTCGGAAGCGCGAAACGTCGCGCTTCCGAAGCGTGGGGGGAAGCGTCCCGCTTTTTTGGGAAGCGCGTTTCCCTTTAATAGGGGACGCGTTTCCCTTTAATGGGGGACGCGCTTCCCTTTAATGGGAAGCGCGCTTCCCATCACGCTTCCCCCATGCTTCCCCTCGCTTCCCCTGTTTTTTTTTCAATTTTTTTGTATTTTTTTTTTTATTTTTATTTTTTTCGCTTCCCCCTCGCTTCCGAGACGCTTCCTAGGTCGCTTCCGAGACACTTCCCGAATCGCTCCTAAGTGGTCCCACGCTTCCCCGCTTCCTAAAATTTTGAAAGTGCCTCGCTTCCCGCTCCCGCTTCCCGTATCGCTTCCCGCTCCCGCTTCCTCAACTGGCAACCATGGAAATAACTTTGAAAAGCTTTTAAAATACAAAAAGAAAGCAAAAGATGGGATTAAAACATATAAAATAAGATTTTTTTTTCAAAAATATCACTTTTAATATCACCATATTATCATGATAGTTTTGTTCCTGGCGATATTTTGAAAATATTATATTTTGCCAATATTATCGGCTGACCTGGATTTGCCGATAATATCATGATATTTTCAAAATATCAGCGATAATGATGACAATGATTTAAACTACCAACACCAGGTAAAAATTGTCCTTTTCAGACAATCCAAATGGATATCAACAACTCAATGAGTGATACAAGCATTGCATCAATTTTTGTAGCTTTTATCATTTTTTGTTTTTCACCCTGTTCAGAAAAATGCTAGAAAAAGAAAATGACAGACTTACAGTAGTGGCAGGTGGCACAAAATCAACAAGGTCCGACCTAGTATGCAGGATAGCACGATGCCTTTTTACATAGTTGTGAACAATACAAACTAAATAATCTGAGTGCAGTTAACATGCCAGAAGTTGGTCATAGATGGTCTAATCTAAAGGATGTAGCAAAAGAACCCACAGTCATATTTGGCTAGTGAGATTCTAGAAGAACCAAGAATAAGAACTAATGCTTAGGGCGATACTACAAGTCTAAAAGCCCAAAACAAACTTGACTAACCTTGTGACTTCTATCCACATGCACAATGTTGTCAAGAACAATTGAAACATTTGGAGAAGCAAAGGGAAAAAAATCAGAAATTGTGAGGAAATATTGAATGCAGGAAACAATCATAATATAGTAAGTGCCCTAAAATACAGCAAAGCCAAAATATCACACATAAATTATAAAATGACACTTTAAAAAGAAACCAAATGCAATGTAACAACTAAGCAATAGCAGAGCACCTAACATAATAAGAAACATAAAACAACGAAAAATCCCAAAGACATTGAAACCCTAAATTCACTAACTGCAAACACAAGGAATATCAAATGATTACTAGTCCAAAATCTTATACATTAAAGAGAATTCTATAGCTACTAGCCAATAATCCTGAATCACCATCGGATCTCTCAATACCAAGAGCTACATGTGTAATACTCAAACCTCTCAGGGATTCCATGAAAAGCCAATCAGCTATTAGAAAGTGGTTTATCTACATCTAAAAAGACAGTACATGCCATCATTTTGCACAAAATGGCAACTAGAAGTCTACAACATATAAGAAAAGAAAATATAAATAATAAAAGATGTAAAGCACCAACAAAACACTCCCTTAAAACCAGAAATTTCTGTCAAAGACTAATAACTACAACCAGAGACCGGGAAATGCCTTGAAACCCAGAATTATCAAAATCCTCAAATACATGGACACTATAAAAGAATAAAATAAATAACAGAAGATGTCAGTTGCTAACAAAAACCCTTGCTTAGAGACAGGACTGAACCATCCAAGAGCAAGAACTACCACCAAAACCCAGAAATGCCTGGACCTGGAGAACCATCTAAGTTCTAAAACCTAGACTGCTCCCGAAAAATAAGACAACAAGATATGACCATTCCAATCAATCATTCCAAACGATATCATGAACCTGTTCCCATTCCACATAAAATAAGGCCCTGTTTGGGAGCCTTAAATCGGAGGACTGACGTGGGATCCACCAGTTCTATCATGCTCTTGGCTGTTTGGGAGTAGTGTTGTTGCCAAAACACTACATTAAGAATGGAGTTGAAAGCCCCAACACCACATTTCAACACCATTCACAAGAGGATGTTTTTGGCAACTCCATCGTCAACACAAGATTTTGGCAAAACCATATTTTGGTAACATATGGCGATGGTGTTTCCATCTCAATGCATATCTCCCAAACAGAGTCTAAAATGCAATATGAAATAGAAAAAAGAAAAAGCAATCGATGAATGCAACCAAAAGTGCAAAAGAAAAAGGATGAACTCAGTCGAGATCTAGAACCGCTCCAAACCATAAAACTAACTAAAACAAATGATAAATCAAACAAGCACACAGATCCCATAAAATGCATTCTTCAAATTAAAAACGAAAGCTTTGATAATCTCATATAACATACAGAGTCAGAAAAAATATAATAATAATAATCCCATACAACATACAAAATCAGAAAAAAGATAAAACTTTGCACTTTGCACTTTGCAACACACACACACACACACACACACACACACACACACACACACACACACACACACACACATATAGAGAGAGAGAGAGAGCAATTGAACCAATTGAAATGCAAAAAAAAAAAACAAAGGAGATATGAGAAGATAATTCAAGACTATGAACCGCAGAAACTTCAACACCATTCCAATCAAAACCAATCGTGCAAATAATGTCGAATTTTTACAACAAGTTTACACAAGATAGCAAAGAAACGCACCATCCACAAGAAACAACCAAAACCCCCAGAACCACCCAAAAACCCCAACGATCCCGCAAAAGAAAACGTATCGAGAGACACAAGATTGTTCCCACAAAAAAATCTTTCAGTAAAAAAAAGGAAGAATCCAGTAGAAACCCTAGAACACCCAAAAACCCCAAAATTTTTTGACAAATTTATAGACACCAAATTGAAAAAAGCAAGAAGAAAGAGGGAGAGGAAAAGAAAATCTCACATCAAGCCTTTGCTGTTCGAGATGAGTGGCGAGAAGCTCTTCTTGAGTCTTCTGAGTCATGGTGGTGTTCCGCTTCTGGAAGAGAGAACCAAAAACCCTGAGAGAGAGAGAGAGAGAGAGACCCAATTTGGTGTTTGCTGACAATACATACCCTAGATTTTCTTTCTATTCCTTAGGGTACCCTTGTTTGATACGCAAATGACGATTGTGCCTCGAAGATTTAGCCCGTGTTTGGATAGAAGTGCGTTGCTTTTCCCTGTTAGTTGTCTTCCTCTTAATTTGAAAACAATGGATGTCTTTTTTATTTTTTTTATGACCAGAAACTGCAGCCGGCAGACCTGGTGGCGCTGGCTCAGCTTGCCATACCTACAGTCGTCGTGCTGGCAGCATAAAAGTCCGATGCTAAGACCCCTGCTCCTTGGGCAGATTAATTAAAAAAAAAGGAATGAGGCTAGTGAGAAAAACGGTTCTCCAAATTGAAGAATTCACTTTTTCTCTCAATTGTGGGGTACTAGGATAAAACTTGCACCCTTATTATTGGGAGCTTAAGGCTTATCCTCACCCACCATGAGGGCTATTCTCACTATGAGCCTTTCTCGCATCAAAAAAGGAGAGTGAGAGTGAAGAGAGATGGGAAAACGAGAGGAAGGCAGCTTTCGAAGCATCGTCAACGGCCACTGCAAGTAACAACCTGCCCCTCCACCCTCCCTCCCTCTTTTCTTTATTTTTCTATTCTTTCTTAAGAGGCCAGCAACCATGGTTGTTGATGAATTTAAGGATAAATGGCCGGCAACCATGGTTGTCGCCATCGTAATAGAGAGAGGGTAGGGGAGTAAGCCTCAACCCCTCAGTTGAGTGAGTCGGGTATGTCAAGACTCAGTTGGGCAAATCAGCTTAGAGAAAAATATGTGTCTCGATCGACCATGCTGGTCGAGGCTAAACCAAACTGAGTTCGTCTGACCGAACTAGTCTGGGTGTGAACCCATACCAGGTCAGGTCTGACAAAGATCGACCAGGTTTGAGTCAGTCCAGACCGAGTCTAGTCAACGAGTTCTTGAACTTGACACGGTTGACCCAACCGATTTTGATCGAACTAGACTGTCGAACGAGTCGGGTCTGACAAGGTCTCGGTTTCTTGTTTGAGTCAGAATTGAATTAGATCATACTGAGTCTCAATCCAGTTCAGTCCAGTTGATCCGGACCAATCTAAGTTGGATCAGATTCAGACAAAATTAGGTTTGGATCTAGTCTAAATCTAGATGGATTAGTCCTGAATCCATATCAGAACTGGGTCTGGATCTAGTCTAAATCTAGATGGTTCAATCCTGAATCTAGATTAGAACTGGATCTCGATTCAGTCTATAGCTAGATGGATCTAGTCTAGTCTGTCTTAGATTGGATCAGCTCTAGCTTCTAATTGAGATAGAACTGAACCAGTCCGATATGGGTTCAGTCCAGTTACACCAAATTGGATATGGATATACATCATTTAATAGGCAGATCTGAGACAAGTTTTAGAGAGTCCATATGGGTCTGAACTTGAACCTAATTGGGTTCATACTATGTTTAGTAAACCTAGTGTTCTAAACTCAGACTGAACCGGTTTGACCTATGCTAGGTCAGGTCAAATCGCACAGAGTTGAAATGACCAAATTATCCTTGTATGTAACCGGATATCTAATTAAGTAAAATGAGCATAACTTTGCACTCCGAATTAAGAATTTAGTGAGGTTTGATGCATTGGATTTGTGTCACAAAAAAAATTAATGGTTCTATGGTTCTAAACAAATTAGGGGCACAAAAATTAAGGCTTGATAGATCACCTTAAAAGGGGTATTTTAGTAATTTTGACAAAGTATAAAGAATATTTGTTTGTTGATATAAATATGCTTCTGTGATGATCAGATTCTATTACTAGAGTCGAGAAAGACTCGACTGCAAACTAGAGTGTAGCGCTCACATTCAAGGTAAAGGATATTATAAGCATGTCAATTTAGCAATAAACAATGTGTTTGTTTGCATGTATGTGATTGTTGCATAAAATTATATACACTTGATAATGTAGTATTTACCTTGCATGTTATGTAGTTGTATTTCTAGAAGTGTGAATCGTTGAGAGATAGAATGAAAGCATATGAGTTAGCTATCATACAGAAAATGATTTCATGTACTCCTAAGTTTCAATATGATATGCATGATTAGAGAAATATTATATTTTAGACAAAAATACATATACTGAGCATGAGAATATAGAATTACATGCATAAGAATAGAACTGAGTATTTGAGTATTTTCTTGAGTTCATTCGATTTGAGTTATCATAGCATGCTAGACTTACCCCATAAATATCAAAAGAGGCGATGGATGAAAAGTGCTATCTGATAACCATCAGAGTGAAAGCTGCCATAAGTGTGGGTCATCGATGATTTATTGATGTAGAGATACTACATCTTTTGCATGCTTAGATATTTATGAATATAAGAACCCTAGGAATATTCTGAAAATTTTCTTGTGATAGAGATTAAATGAACTTGATGTAGTTTACATGGGGAAATGAGAGTTGTATAATTAAAATATCCTAGGAGTTATTTTCACACAATGAATGAGACTCTAGGGTGATAAGGATGTAACATGAACCACAAACCTTAGGAGCAGGTATAGCTTATCAATCTGACTCTCCGACTATCTATCAGTGGGTCCTCTTTCACTGCAATGCTTAGTGATTCCGGCCAAGATCGCTCAGAATGGTTCATAGTTTGGCTAACACTATATAATTTGGGTATTCTACACGGGTTGCTACGCCCATAGTAGCCTATTACCGATATAGCAAATCTAGTATATCAGTTAGCATTGAGTGAATGTTAACTTGTGAGTTTGAAAAAGACAATGGAAGAATTTAAAAGAGACAAACTTATATTTTTTGTGATAAAAACTAAACTAAGATTGGGGCCTTAGAACCCACTATAGTTGTAAGTCAAAGTTTTAAATTGTTTATAATTATTTCTTACTGAGTTTTAGACTCACCCACTTAAGAATTACAATTGTAGGCTTTAGAAGATCTATCTGGCGTAGGTCGACATAGCTACTTCCGTCCACAAGTGTTTGCAGTTGGCTAGAGAACCATGCAGAGGCTTTTACTTTACTATTTTTATTTATTAAACCTTTTGTAAATAGATGTTTTTGAGTTGGATGATGTAGCTGATATAAACATGATTATGTTAAGAGAATACTTTAATTTGAAAAAAAAAATTATGTCATGTTTTCTCTGTGCTCACTTTGCCCTTGTTCATTCTAGAAGTAATACCCATAAACCCAGACTCGAGAGGTCCCAGATCGGGGTGTTATAAAGTGGTATTAGAGTCAGGTTTGGCATAAAAGCTACATCATTCGTGAGTGATTCAATAAACTAAAGATCAAGTCTTTATTAATTATAAACCTATTGACTAGGGTTAATTCTTGATTAGGAATAGAGAACCCAAATATCAACAAAAATAGTGTCTCTACTCTGTGTGACCACATCGCTGCGGTGGTGTCCTTGATAGCTCTTGCTATTTTTGACATAGGGCACCTCACTCAAGGGATGACTGATGACCGATTGAGAGGTCTCCCAGCACCACATCTTACTAGAAGATAGCAACCACAACCCAATGATTATGAAACTCACTGGTTCTACTGTCAGGGTGTTCAAGCGGTTCGAGGGGGAGCAATTAGAGATTGAATGTCAGTTGTGAGAAAAGATGGTACCAGAACACGAGCCCTTTCTGTCATTCCTCTGGGTGGTAGAGGGTCAATAATGAGTGCACGAGGATATCACATGTCTCGTGCAAGTTATAAAGTCGCTATGGGCAGACCTAGCCGAGCTGGGTTGGAAGCTACCAACAGAAAGGTAACAACCACGACCATGGAGGTGCAGGCTGAGGAGAGGAGAATGGTTGCAGCACGAGCAACTATGCCTTCTCCACCTATTTTTATGTAACCTTATGGAATTAGGCTATCATTCCCTTATCAAGCACCACTAACTGCAACGTAGGCTAAGGCGCATACTAGAGAAGGTGGTATCATAACCTCGAGTAATAGTGAATCAAGGGAACTCATCAGATGAACAAGAAGAAGAAGAGCCCACCTATACTTCGGCATCACCTACCTATAGGCCGAACTAGATCTCCAATGTTACGGGCTCGATAGATACAGAGAAAATTTTAGTTTTAGTTTTTATTTTAGATGTAAATAAACGTAAGTGAATGTCACTAATCATTAGTTTAGTGTTTTTTATGCTTTTACTAGTGTACTGCATTTGAATTTTAATAAAACGTTTGTTAAGAAAATCCTTGTGATGTGTGAGAATGGGTGCAGCACGAGCAATTGTGCCTTGTGCACCTATTATTATGCAACCTTGTGGAATTAGGCTACCATTTCCTTATCAGGCACCACTAACTACAACCTGGGCTAAGGTGCATGCTAGAGAAGGTGGTATCATAACATCGAGTGATAGTGAATCAAGGAAACTCATCGGATGAACAAGAAGAAGAAGCGCCCACCTATACTCCGACATCACCTACCTATAGGTTGAACTAGATTTCTAATGCTACGAACTCGACAGATACAAAGAAAATTTTAATTTTAGTTTTAATTTTTATTTTAGATGTAAATAGATGTAAGTGATGTCAGTAATCATTAGTTTAGTGCTTTTGATGTTTTTACTAATGTACTGCATTTGAATTTTAATAAAATGTTTGTTAAGAAAATCCTTGTGATGTGTGTGCATGATCATGTCTCGTGTTAACATAATTAAATAAGTTTAATAAGGTAAACTTATAACGAATTGCAATGTAGTACATAATGGTCACTCATAGAGGGACTTCGTATTTATTGAGGGAGACACATACAACCATACATGAGCGAGTACAATCAAATGCAGTGCCAAAGAATAATGAACACAAAGGTGCATCTTCCAAAAGAGCCCTTCTTCATCCCACATATCCGGTAGTTGTGTTCCTCGCAGTAATGGAGTGTAGAGTATGGATTCTCCACCAACCCATTTAAAGAGAAGTCATGCTAAAGTGAACACAAGAGTACCTCCTGAGTACACTACTGAGTGGATCCTGTATGAGCTACAGCAGACCACACGTGAACAACATGTTTAGCCTCATATTGTTATTGCAGGTGTTACTTCTTGTGCTAAAAGGTTCAAGAATATGCAGCCTCCATTGTTCGATGGCACCCTAGATGGTGTTATAGTGAAAAAATGGTTGATGCAAGTGGAGAAAGCATTGGATGTCATTCATTGCCCAGAGGAGCAACGAGTCTGGGGGGTTGTGTCCAACCTTACGAGTGACACTGAACACTGGTGGAGAGTCATCTGAAACATCCTAGAACCAGACACTTACTTATCCTGGTTCACTTTCGTGAAGAGGTTCAACAGACAATTCTTCTTGAGGAGCAAGAAAATAGATAAAGAAGAGGAATTCAAAAAGTTGCTCCAATGAAGCATGACGTTGGTGCAATACACAACCCAATTTAACTCCTTCTCCCACTTCGCAGTCTTTGGTGAAGGTGGAGAAAGAGAAGTGCAGACACTTTAAAAAAGGCTTGATGCCCAAAATTCTAAGGTTGGTAGGGTTGCTGTAAGATAGAAAGTACAGTCGGCTTGTTGATTTTGCATCAAGATATGAGTTTTGAGACCATAGAATAAAGGAGAAGCCTAAGGCGAAGGAATATTTCAAAACCAACAATTATGACATGCTCGAGACTTCTCAGAGAAAGTTTCAATATGGTGGACACTACCATAAGAGGCACAAAAAACTTTATGAAAGTCAGAATAGTGGGCATGACAACAAACAAAAGAATAATACTTCGGGCGAACATCAGGCAAAGAGGCAGAGGACGTAAGACCAGACTCATCCTAGTGACAAGTGCAGAACTTGTGACCTATGAAAACATGAAGGGCCATGTGAAATAAAGAATGTCGGATGCTATAATTGCAATTAAAGGGGTCACTATGCCAACAAATGTTCTTAACCTGACCAAAGGGACAACACAACTCAAAAGTAGAAGCTAACAGTTCCTAGCTGAGTGTATGTTGTCACCCTCCAAGAAGCCCTTGATAGTCCTGATATGGTGAAAGGTACTCTCCTTATCTCTGGAGTTTTTGCACATGTGTTGTACGATTCTAGAACCACACATAGTTTCACCACCTTATCTTTTGTAAAACTGTTATCGGTTGCACCATCACAATTAAACATTCCTTATCCGATAAAAACACTTATATGAGATTCTGACATGGTAAACATTGAGAATAAGAACCATGTTGTATGTATAGACAAACCCATGAGTTCTCTGTAAACCTTCTGCAATTAGAATTCAAGGATATAAATGTGGTTCTAGGCATTGACTGGTTATCCAACCATCATGCCACTATTGACTGTAGAAGGAAGTGTATTAGTTTTCAAACCCCCAGATTTCAACTTTCACATTTTAGGGTATTAGAAAGTTAGCAAAACCAACAATTACATCATACATTCGAGAATGATGTGTTGAAATTCTAGCCTACATGAAGACTAAGGAAAGAGACAACCTCATAGAAGCAGATGTAGAGGTAGTTCAAGAGTAGGAGGATGTAATTTGAAAGAAACAGAAGTTAAGAAACAAAGTCATACAACTAGCTCTGGTTAGATAAAGGCATCACAACAGGAGTGAGGCTACTTGGGAGGGTGAGTCAGATATTCGTGCACAACTTCTGTAATTGTTCCAGGTAAGATTCAGGATGAATATTCTTTTAAAGAGGTAGAATTATAATACCTACCCGACTGCATCGAGTGGAAAAGATTAATTACAAAAATAGAATGAGGTGAGAGTGAAAAAAATAGTTTCTCAAATTGAGGAATCGCTTTCTTCTCTCGATTCTCCCCCCCCCCCCCCCCATTATCGGGAGGGTGGGGCTTATCCTCACCCACCGTGAGGGCTCTATAAAGTGCCCTCATGGTGAGTCTCTTTGCCCCACTGAAATGAGAGAAAAAGAGTGGAGAGAGTTGGGAAAATGAGAGGGAGGCAACCGTCGGAGCACCATCGATGGCCACCGTAGGTAACAACACACCCCTCCCCACTTGTTTTCTTTATTTTTTGTTATTCCTTAAGAAGCCGACAACCATGGCTGCCAGCTAGTTTATGGAGAGATGGTCAACAACCATGGTTGCCAACATCGTAATAGAGAGAGAGAGGTGACTATTGGAGGCTGCCAGCAACCTCGACCCCTCAGCTGGGTGAGTCGAGTCTGTCAAGACTCAGCTAGGTCAGTCTGGGTGAGACCTAGATCAAACCAACTTAGAGAAAAAAATATGTGTCTCGGCCGACCAAGCTGGTCCGGGTTGAATTGGACCGAGTCTGTCTGACCGAACCAATCTAAGTGTGAATCCAGACCGGGTCAGATTTGACTAAGACTGACCCAGTCTGGGTCAGTCTAGAACGAGTCTAGTCAACGAGTTCTTGAACTTGACTCGGTTGACTGAAACGGACCAAGTCGACTGGGTTGGGTCTAACATGGTCTTTGTTCCTTGTTTGGGTCTGGATCTGAGTCCAATTTGATCCAGTTAACATGGACCAATCTAAGTTGAATCAGATCCAGATAGAACTATGTCTAGATCCAATCTGGATGGATTAGTCTTGGATCCAGATCAAAATTAGATTTAGATCCAGTCTATAGCGAGATGGATCAATTATGATTTATGACTAGATTCAGTCTAGTCTATTATGGAAAGGATCAACTCTAGCTCTTGATTGGGATAGAATTGAACTAGTCTAGTTTGGGTCTAATCCAATTACACCAAACTGGATATGGATCTACACTATTTAATCAGCAGATTCGAGATGAGTTTTAGAGAGTTCAGATGGGTCTGAACCCGAACCTAGTTGGGTTCAGACTAGGTTTAGTAAACCTAGTGTTCTGAACTCAGACCAAACCTATTTGACCTAGGTTGGGTCAAGTCAAATTGAGCATAACTCCGCACCCCAAACTTAGAATTTAGTGAGATTTAGTGCAATGAATTTGTGTCGCAAAAAGAAATCTACGCATTCTGTATTTTTTACTAATCTAGAGGCACGAAAATCAAGGTCTGACATACTACCTCAAGATGAGTATTTTAGTAATTTTGATAAAGTATAAATAATGTCTATTTGTGCATATAAATATGCTTGTGTGATGATCAAATTCTATTACTAGAGTCGCGAGATACTCGACTACGGACTAGAGTGCAATATTCGCATTCGAGGTAAGGGATATTATAAGCATGTCTATTTAACAATAAACAACGTGTTTGTTTGCATATATGAGATAATTACATGAAATTATATATACTTGAGAATGTAGTCTTTACCTTGCATGTTATGTAGCTGTATTTCTAGAAATATGCATCGTTGAGAGATAGAATGAAAGTATATGAGTTAGCTACCATGCATAAAATGATTTCATGTACTCCTGAGTTTCAATATGATATGCATGATTAGAGAAATATTATATTTTAGACAAAAATACATATATTGAACATGAGAACATAGAATTACATGCATAAAAATAAAACTGAGTACTTGAGTCACTTCTTTCAGTTATGCTTATTGCGAGATTTGAGTTATCATAGCATACTAGACTTACCCCATAAATCTTGAAAGAGGCGATGAATGAAAAGTGCTACATGATAGCCATAAGAGTGAGAGTTGCCATAAGTGTGGACCACCTGTGATTTATTGATGTAGAGACACTGCATCTTTCACATGCTTAGATATTTATGAATATAGGAATCCTAGGAATATTCTGATAAATTTGCTTATGATAGAGATTAAATAAACTTGATGTAGTTCACATGGGAAAATGAGAGTTGCATAAAATATCATAGGAGTTATTTTCACACAATGAGTGAGTCTCTAGGGTGATCACGAAGTAGCATGAACCACGAACCTTAGGGGTAGGTATATAAATCCTCAGTCCGACTCTCTAGCTAGCTACATTGGGTCATCTTTCACTGCATTGCCTAGTGATTCCAGTCGGGATAGCTCAGAATGGTTCATAATTTTGTCAACACCATAGAATTTAAGCTATTACCGTTATAGTCAATCTAGTATAGTAATTAGCATTGAGTGAATACTAACTTGGGAGTTTGAGAAAGATAATGAGAAAATTTAAAAGAGACAAATTTGTATGTTCTATGTTAAAAATGACACTAAGACTAGAGGCTTAGAGTCCACTATAGTTGTAAGTTAAAGTTTTAAATTATTTATAATTATTTATTGTTGGGTTTTAGGCTCACCCTTTTAATAATTACAATTATAGGTTCGAGAAGATTTATTTGAGGTAGGTCGCCGTAGCTACTTTCATCCACAGGTCTTTGCAGATGGCCAAAAAACTATGCAGAGACTTTTACTTTACTGTCTTTATTTATTAAACCTTTTGTAAATATGTGTTTTTCAGTTGGATGATGTAGCTGATATGAACATGGTTATGTTAGGAGAATAATTTAATTTGAAAAAAAAAAATCATGTCATGTTATCTCTATGCTCACTTTGCACTTTTTCCTCAAGAAAGTAATACCCACTAACCTGGACCGGAGAGGACATCGATCAAGGTTTTTTAGCTTGGGACATTGCATATAGAAGAAGGAACATAAGCGAGATCTTGATATCTCAGTTCTGTAGGACCTGCATAGGAACCCTGTTAAAAAATGAATGAACACACGACCATTTTAGGGAGCCAACATCAAGGCAATCCTTAAGTGTTCGGGACAGTTTCAGGAAGAAATCCTAATAAAAAATATGGAAGTCGCGTTCTGAGATGCATTTCAGGAGTCAATGAAGTAGATTGAGAAGATAAGCTTCGTTGAAATCACGGGCTTGATGCCACTGGATCCCCCATAAACTGACCTCCAATAAATGCACAATACGACCAGCTGGTGGGCGTCCCGCTGTTAAAGCGCCCCCTCGTGTAACCATCACCTCTATGACGACGATTCCCACGTCCACTACTGCAGCGATGGGAACGTCTCCACCTTGAGCGACCTCTCTCTCTCTCTCTCTCTCTACACTGGGACCAAATGCCAACAATGTGCTGTCATGAAACCCATAAAAACAAGTATAAAACATTTATTCACTCCACTATCATGAAAAATACAAACAAACCAAAAATTCAGTCAACCATAGACAGAGCCAAACTTTCCTCAAAGGAATACATCCAAAATCTTTTCCTCAAAGGAATAACAAGCAGCAGGATCAAGCAAAATTCCTACTGGGGCATCTCAACCGAAATTAGACGAGACAATTTTTTAGAGAGGGAAAAACAGAACTCCAGGTTTCAGGATATCTTCTCCTGTTGTTCGGTGTTTGAATGGAAAAACAACTGAAGATGTCTCAACTCCACACGATAAGTGGCAATCAGTCATTTCAATATTTCATTTGAATAAAATTGTATCAGGTTGCTTAAATATGTGTTCATTGTGATTTATATATGCTCCCTAGCAACATTGTCATTTATATATGTTCACTAGCAGATTGACATGTGTTTCATTGTGATTTATACAACATACTGGTGAAGGATTATTATTGGCGTAGAATTTTTGCCAATAAAAGTGTACACTGGCTCACCCTATATGTCAGTAAAGCACAGGAAAAAACTCAACCTGAAGCTTCATCGACGTATAGTTTGTGCCACAGAAACTTACCTCTGGCCCGAAATATGCCTGTGAAGGGCTATTACTGGCAGTCTTTGTGTCAGTAAAGAACAGGGAAAAACTAAATGTGAATCGTCATCGACGTATAATTTGCACTACAGAAGATTACCTCTGGTGCAAAATCTGCGCCAGTAACACCCGGGCATCATTGGCGCTCGATGATAACGCAAGTTACGCCATTAGCGGCACGCGCTACACTGGTGCAAGCTTTAAAACCCTTTGCTGGTGCGAATCTTTCACCAGTAAATCGTTTATTTGTTGTAATAATTTTGCTTGTTTTTCAGTCATTCATTTTTTTTGTGCTTTACATGCCGTCCATCTAGAACATGAAGAACTATATTTGTAAAGGAAGAATGCCTTGCTTGTTTGCTTATAAGTTTAATATGTACTCTGACTTCTTTGACTCGTCTTCCAGCTCAAGCTCAAAAAAGAAGCCTTGATGCTCTGATGATAATGTTGGAGAGGTGCCTCTAACCTGATCCCATCTATTAAATATAAGATAAGAATCAGTTGTATATAATGTGACCAGGATACGCCATTTTATCTTTTATACATACAACTTGTATTCAATTTATAATTATATTTATAATTTATTACTTTATATTGCATATGTATTTAGATTATATTCACTTTATTATTATTATTATTATTATTATTATTATTATTATTATATATAGTGTGTGTGTGTAGGTGCATGATCACTTTTGAACATGACCAAAACAAACTTACGGTGAGCGTTCATCGAGCATGCGATGGACGCACGAGCAAACATAAATTTAAATGGTTATTATTTTTAATATGTTAATTTAATTTATCATTTTTAATTGTATTTCAATAAAAATATTCGAAATACCAAATATTAAAATTAATTTTTATTGAATAAAAATTAAAAACCTTGTGTCCACTATCTTTTTTTTAATGAGAACCTTTTTTTATGATGAGAAATCCTCGTAGAAAAACAGGTCACTTAATGGGCATGTAAACCTTGGGTGGAGTCACGGGCACCCAAGCCCTTACGAGGGGAGCGTGTCCGTTAAAGGCACCCCCACACCTGATGGGAGTTGAACCTAGGACCAACGGGTGAAAAATGTGAACAGATGTGGACTGTTTGGATGCATTTGGTTAAACGGCTGCAATCATATGTTGGACATGTGTCAACAGGTCATCTATTTTTCGGACCCTGGTGGAAGCAGACCCAGACCTGATTGAGACTAGTACCAGGTCTGGACCTAAGTCAGACCCAGTATAAGAGAAACCATACCCGAATCATATAAGGATTACATGATCCAAAACCGGACCATACCTAGTAAAATAATAACTTTTTATCTTTTTTTACAGTAAAAAATTACAGAGAACTTGGGTCGAGCCCAGGTTTGGTATGAAATTTCACA
Organism: Nuphar pumila; assembly: GCF_984573655.1. Lineage (NCBI taxonomy): Eukaryota > Viridiplantae > Streptophyta > Magnoliopsida > Nymphaeales > Nymphaeaceae > Nuphar > Nuphar pumila. Next base: position 132,470,001 of record NC_143251.1, read on the forward strand.
AACCATACTTGCCTCCATATATTAATCAGACCTTTCGGGTTCGACCCACATTGTAATCTGTCATTCTTATTTATCACCAAACCCTGACCCTATAGGATTTGGTACTCGGGTCCAGGTCAAATCCGACCCAATGAAACCCCTGTGCACAGCATCGGATCCTTTTTTTTTTCATCCGATATGTGTGCCTAAAGTACTAACATTTATAGGCTATAAGTAAATCACTACCCTAACTTTGGAAAACCTGCCTGCCTCACATTTTGATTTTTTTGAAAGAATTCACGAGAGGTTTGAGCAGCTGCATTTCAATAGGAAGGGAGATGGCATGTGACTGTTGATAATGAAAGCGGTACCCACATTTTACTAGTGACAACATGAACTCATTTTATACCCACAATAACTTTGAAGAGAGATCCATTAAAAGGGCCTTGATAGATTAGAGTCCATGTCTAACAATGGAGATGTCAATAGATCGGGTTTGGATCGGTTATCCGGCCGAATCTAAAACTAATTAGTCGATTCGGTATTAATAATCAAAGTTGAATTGAGTATGCAGCTTTGTTCCCCGTATCCACGGATAATCTAACCTGACTACATGTAAAAAAAATATCTGACTAATCAGATCCGGCCGAATTACCTTTTCCCATCCGACTCCGAATCCAAATAGACAAGATCGGAATAGGTTGGATTTTTGGATTTAGTAATGCCCAGATCTAAACCATGTCTGACCTGCTATTATTGGTTATAGGTTTCACATTCAAAGGGATTATCAGTGAGTGCATGTTTGAAAGTGGCGGAAAATGTGTTCGAGTTAGTGAACTTTTTCCGCCTCTGCCAAGCAGTAGAATTCAAGAGTTTAGCCTAAGCATTAGAGTTGACAAACATACTAGTGGGCTCCGTAAGGGCTTGGATGTCGGTGACCTCGCCCTGGGTTTGCCTCACAGGAGCGCGCCGTGCCCTTTAAGTGACCTGGTTCTTGGTGAGGGTTCGTCATAAAATAAAATAAAATAAAATAAAATAAAATAAAAAAGGGAAAAAAATTGAAGGGTGTTCCTTGAAGTTTCAACATATATAGATTGGATTGATGTTACATGTCATGGTGCTGGATCGAGCAGCACATTATGAACATATGGGCTTTTTTGACAAGCACGATAATATGGTGCATGGTCACCAAACGTGGACAATATAGGCCAACCACACACAACCACCAAACGTTATAATCAAGAGCAGATCAAGTGATCTGTCAAGTCGTTTTAAGAAAGTGATTTAACATCTTCACCATCCATTGCTTCATCTTATGCCCTTGTGTACATTGTAGACGGTGAGGATGTCAAATCACTTTTCTAAAAGTGATTCGGCAGATCACTTGGATCTGCTCTCTCATTGATAGATGGAATATCCATATCAAAGTTGGAGGATAGTTTTTTTTGTCGAGTATAGCATTACTATGTTGGATCCTCTATAATAATAATAAAAAAAAAATACAATTTAGGTTTAGAGAAAGGCTTTTTGTTCTTTGTCTTTTTTTTTAACCTTTTTGAATTTTCCTCGTATGAGTACCTGTAAAATGATACCCAAGAATCAATTTTCCATCATCTGATGCTGCCAGTTTTACAAAGTAGGGTTGCATTTAGACTTTTTTGTTTTGGGATTTGGCAGAACCCTACCAGTTATACAACTATATCGTTGGGTTTTGAAACTGCAACGTCCTAACACAAAAAGGCGTGCCCTAGCTGCTCCTACCAGACAATCAGAGCTCCCTTTGATAGGGTTGCATTTAGAATTAATAAAAAGGCCTAGAGTTTTTAAGATGTTCTTTCAAAACTTCTTGCACACATAACTATCAGGACCTAATGTGTAACGACCAGAGTTACCGAAAGCTCGCTTCTCAAAGAACTTGTTTTAGGAGTGCGAAAGTCAGGATAACATTTGTGTTCTCATTTTGAGCTTTGTCCAAAGGGAATTGCTTGTCTTGATAAAAATCATCCACACTTGCAATACTTTTTCTTTTGACTTGCCTAATTGCCAATTACTTAACAAGCATTAGACTCGAACTCGAACCGGTTTGGTCGATGAAACCGGTTATGTTAGAACTTAACACCGGTTTAATTTCTTGAAAATCTTATGGTCCAATGCTTGGACCTACTGGACCCATACGCTGGCCTAGTTTTCGTAGTGCTTGACTCGATGGTGGGCTTATGTTTGGATGGTTTTTGATATGATTGTTGACTTGGACCTTAGCTGGATCGTCTCATATGCATAAAGATGACATAATAGGAGAAGCTTGAAGCAAGACTATTACTGTCTTAAAACCAAAAAGGAACTCGAAAGAAAACCTCATCGATTGATAGAAAACAAAAATATTAATTAAATTCCTATTTATATGCTCAGACTTGGCACCATAGGACCCTTATAAGGCTTATTTTTTCAAGAAAGCTTACTGAGTGTTGACCACTATTAAATTTATCAAACATTACATCTAGTTGCATCAAATAACAGGAGAAACCTGTATCGTCAAACAGCTAAAGTGTCCGACACTTGTGCGCCGCTGATCGTGCGCAATCCGTGGTTCTGTTTTTTTTAACGTGCCTGAAACTTTTAGCGGCGGTTTTGAAACTGCGCAAAATACCCAAATTTCATCTTCTTTTTTTTTGACGTGCTGCCGTGCGTCTGACCCGAGTTTGATGAGAAACCAGTTTGATGATACAGGTTTCTCCAAAGAACAGATCAGGTGATTTGTCAAATCGCCCGTCTTCTATGTCATAGGGACACGCCATTTTGGTAGTGTCCCTCATGACACGAGCCGACACGCTTAGACACTGACATGTGCAGTCAGTATTTTAATATTTTTAATAGTTTTAAGTATTATTTCAATAAAAAATATTTTTGATTATTAAAATACCAAAAAATAGTTTTTTATAGATTAAAAAAAACTGTATCCTTGTGTCCTATTTTTCAAAGAAAAAAATTAGACATGCAAGTCGAATCCATGCCGTTTCGAGAGCGTGTCTTTGTGACAGTGGGTCTTCTGTACCATGACATTATTTCATCGGTGCGAAAATCAGAAGCTATTAACATCATTTAATTGACTTGATTTGATTAACTTTGCCAGTTACTATTCAATTAAGGCTCTCTTTGGGAGCTGTGGTTGGATAGAGATGGGGATTTATTGGTTCCCATACCTTCTTGCTATATGGTATCTCGGATCTGGATCATGGGATTCGAGATTATCTATGCTCCAAAGCTGGCCCCACAGAATAGAGCCTAAATATAACAAAAAAGATGTATGCCTTAACGGCTTGACCCCATAGGTCCCTTAGCGGTAATTAAAAAACTTGCAAAAGAGACCTAACCACAGCTCTGTTAAGGTCAGTTTTTTCTTAATCTCATATCAGTGGCTTGGCCCATTAGGGCTCCGGTCATCTGGTAAGGTGACTTGTCAATGTTAGCAAGTTGACAAGATGTCAAAAGTTCAAAATTGAAGGGTGACATCCCAAGGTCAAAGCTGAGTGTACTCTTCGCTGAGCAGGAGACCTTAAGAGTTTTACCAACCAAAGGCCAGCCAATGTGTGGTTCGCGAAGAGAGGGTTTTCCATTGCTTGATGGTGTAACCTGAGATTCACTACTATCTAGGGGAAGCAGATCAGGTCATGCTGAACATGAGCGTTTTTGCTATGCCGACATCACGGCCATCCACGTGGCATTCATCCAAAATGCAAACAGACGGCCACGATGTCGGCATGAGCAAAAATGCTCTTGTTCAGCATGACCTGATCTTCTTCCCTATCTAGGGGGTTTTTATTAAGTGAGTGTTTTACTACCGAGGTGGTATTTCATGTGGTAAGCGGGGTCCTGTGCCAAGCTGATGGCCCAGGTTCGAATCCTTCTGCCACATGGGGCTTAAGTGATTTGATCATTCGTCACACAGTTAAGACCAAATAAGTAATTTTAGCAAGAAAAGCGGCATAAGAGTCATTTAAGCAGTTGTTGAAAACATAGGTGCCTATGTGAAAAGCTGCAATAAGTAGGGTTCAAATTAATTTTTTTAATAAGTTAGGTGCCTATCTGTAAAATTCTTTTTTTTTGCCATAATTTTATCAAATTTCAAATCAAATCCTTCAATTAATTAAGCACAAGTCCTATGATTCAGTTCTGCAGAATAAATTTATTCTATCTGTGCTTGTCAAAAGACAAAACTACACTTACCAATGCATGGTTGAAATGGATTGGACCTGCAACCCGAGTTAGCATCAGCCCATTACCTGCACCATTTACCTATTCCACATAAGAGGCAATGTGTATCATATATTTCAGTGGTACTGGATCCTAACCAGACCCCTCTTAGGACCCAATTTTTTCAAACGGACACAATATCAGGTCTATTAGGGCTGATCCACTTTCGATCCGTTCTCGTCCCTGAATCATTCATTCCAAAATTCGTCCCCCCAAAAAAAACAGTCACGCCAATCTAGGCAAAGTCCAGTGGCTATTTAGGCTTTGTTTATACCAAATTTTAGTTTTTATATTATTGATCCTCCAATGTAGCATCTATTTACAAATAGCCACTCAGTCTTTGAGTTATCTGACTAAACCGCCATGATATCTCGCCAAATGTCAAATACACGCATGAAGTATAAAATCACATTTCCTCCCTTTCTTATACAACTCATATCATCTTATGCATTCTGTTAACAAATTAACAATGATGCTAATCTTAGTTACTTTGTTCGACAAACTCTATTAAAATCAGTTCACTGAGTGAATCGGTTTCTCCTAAAAACAATAAAATCAGATTGAATTGAAATTGAATCATTTCAAATATTTAGTTTTTCATATAATTTTGTTTTATGTAAATATGTTTTTTAACCATGTAAATGAATCGATTCAAGCTAGAATCAGCCCGATTCAGTCCAATTCTGGCTACTCAATAAAAAAAAATCAGTTGATTTCTGAAAAACACCCAAATCTGCCCCTACGTTTCTTCAATTAGAGGCCCAATTCAATCTAGATCGGATGATCCAGATCAATTTTGATAACGTTGGTTTTCGTGTGGCGGTCGTCCGTGATTAATCACAATTTTTTTATGGTTAATCACGATTTAGTAAGGAATCCAAATTAAGTGCTTGAACGATTTTTTGCCGATTAATCACGATTTGCCGATAAGGCAATGCCTGAGGATAAGTTTTAAGAATCAAGCGTGTTTTTAAAACATGAACTATAAAAGTAAGCAGCTAAGTGCAATTCCCAAATCTTAAGGTACTTTCTATAATTAACAGCTAAGTTAGGAGGATTACTCTAAATTATTGATTTTTTTAAGTAAAAAAAAAAAACGAGTGCACAGTACATCGCACGCACACAGTGAGATCCCTTATTTAAAAGGAGAGTGTGCTTGGATCTGAAGACGACGCAGCGGTCGATGCAGCAGCGCTCAGAAGAAGAAGAAGACGCCCTCCTACTCCTCCTCCTTGCCCTAATTCACAAGCCTTTGGATGAGAATGGACCAGCGATCAACCCTCTGCTCAGCCTCTCGCGCGTCTCTCCTTCATCGCCGCCAGCAACAACCCTCGGGCCACCGCAATGGAGGGACGCAGCCCCGCTAGTTGTTGTTGTTGTAGTAGTAGTAGCGGTGGTGTTCTTACAGGCGCTGTAAGAGGAGCGGGCAATGCGTAGCAATGGGGAAGGCCGAGGAAGAAGCGGTTGCCGCGTCGTCAGCCGTCGATCGGGGCTCCGCCAACCCATGGGACGGTCCCGGCCGTAGATTCGCTGCGATCCGCCGGGCTATCGGCCTCAAGTGCGTCTCCATCGTCGTCTTCAGCCTCGCCGTCTTCGTCTCTTCCGTCTTCTGGCTGCCGCCGTTCGTCCGCTACGCCGACCGGACCGATCTGGAGCTGTGGCGATCTGGAGGTAAAATTCGCTGTTTTTGTTTCTTGAGTTCCTGGTTTTGGCGGGTCTTGATGGTTTCTCGATGGCTGCATTGGGGCAGGGTTGGGGTTTTGAAGGTTTTTTTGGAGATTTGGAGGGGATCCGAATGAGATCTGTGTGGTCGAGGGGGGAGAAATCGACTCTTGGGTTTGTTGAGGAGGAACTAGGATCTGGTGTCGCCTGCATTGAAGATTGTGTTGGATTTTAGAATTTTGTTTGATTGTATTTTTTCTAGTACCTCTTGCTTGCTGTTCCGAGAGATTCGGTCTTTCAACAGGGAAACTGAGCGAATTTCTTTTATTTTCATGTGTTTGATAGGATTATATGTTCTGTTCTTCTATTGCTTGCAAGGTCTCTGTGTTTCAGTAGTGAAATGTGTTATAACTGGGTGTCAACATTCAGTGACTGCCTTAAATTTCGGGTTTCTTCTCTGGGAATTTTTAGCTTGTGGAATGTGAAAGTGTTCCTGTTTGGAAGCTTCTGATTTTTCCATTATTTCGTTTTATTTTAAATTTTTGTTTTCCTCTTTGTTTTTATTGCGGGATTTATGACTTATTGATGCGAAAATAACGATTTTGTTACTTCTTCACTATTCGTCAATGGCTTTCATTCTTAGCTGCGTAGGTGCGTGATTATGGTCTTGTAATGCGTTATCTTTTTTTTTCTTTTCTAAATTTTCTCCCTTGTGGATGTACTGGGTTTTACTCTTGTGCTATCATTCGGATAACCTATGTAGAATTTCTTTATGTTTTTTATGCTTGTCACGTGGGTTTTGCATTTTTGGCATCGTTTGATCAGATAGAGTTTGATCCTGAGAAAGTGTGCCGGATACTCTTAGTTCCAAAGAATACACTGTGAAATGAAGCTTAAACAACAGGATAGATTATCGAGTGTCACCGAGATGCATTGCATCTTGAAGGCAAAAAAGTTTGGACCAACTATTACTTTGGGCTTCATAATGGTTGCTAGCCTTTAGATTGTACGTTGATTAACTCTGGCGAATGATGCTTTAAATCTTCCCCATTCTTACTCTGATATTCTTGGTGATGGCTGCTCATGCTTGAGTCAGGTGCGTACCCATGCCCTCTTAGACCGAGGGGCTTGGTGTTCAAATAGCACCTGGGGCCATCACACAGCTTGGCTATCAAGAAAATGGGGAACAAGAAAAAGCTGTTGATTTTGTCAGTGATCTAAACTTCTGATTTTGGTGTTTAGAAGCTATGTCTATTTTGCCCGGAGATATTCATGAATTCCTTTTTCTTTTTTGGGTGGGCATCATTAATTCTCAGTGCATGTCTTATCCGAGGCTGAGGAACATAGGTAGTGTGGTATCTGCTGCATTGTTGGGATCATAAGTTAGTGGGATTCTAGATATATTATTTTTTGAGACATTTAAGGTGATGAGAGAGATCAATAGCTTGTTATTATGAAATTCCCTGACAATCTGCTGTTATATTCTTTTCAGGAATATATTCTATATCTATTATGTTGACTTAATTAATCTATAGGATAAGAGTATCCATGTGGCATAGGTCAGTGTGCATAGGTGGTGGTTGTTTTGTTGAAGTTGGGACCAAGGTTGTTCATATCTGTACATTTTAGAAAAGCGATAAGATAGTGTATCATATATGTATCGTATGTATCATATGATACGAGCCTGTATCGTATCGTACGATATAGACATGTATCATATTGTATCGTGCGATACACTTTCGATGTACTTTAAAAACGGCCGAATCATGATTTTTCCTTTTTTAGTTTTAAATACTTCTTGAGGGCCGATTCCCTCATTTGTGTAGAGGCGATTAGAGGGGTATTCACAAACCCTAGGAGTTGTGAGCGTGATTTGGGCGCCGATCTGTGCACAAGGAAGATGACTTTTGCGGTTTGCTTATGTAAGAGTGTATTTTCACTCAAGGAAGTGAGATAAGGTAAAAAATTCTCGTTCTTTGTTTCATTTGTGTATGATTCAAGTTGAAAGAAGGTAAACTCCTTTTTTTTTATGCTTTCATAAGATGTTACTTTACTTTTAGTTTTTTTACCTTTAATCACATTTTTTGTGCCCTTAGAACTCAAAATTTATCTGTAAGTGTACTATTAATCATTGTTTTACATCTTTGGAGTGATTAGATTTAGCAATTCGTGCTCTAGGAGGTCGATGTAGGGTAGAGGTCTTGAAGGATGCCTCTTAAAGGATCCTGCATTGAAATATTGTACACCAGTTGACTCAAAGATGTGTTTGAAATGAATAGTGAAGTATAACTATTGTGGTTTTGTAATGCATAAAAGATTATATAGATTTAAATGTCATGTTGTAAACATAAAAACTCCACTGTGAAATTATGTACGCATCGCATTCCTACTGATATTCATATTAAGCTTCTTGCTAGTCGTATAGAAGATGATAAAAGAAAGGCACGAATACATGCAACATTTGCGAGAGAGAAATGATCAGAAGTGGTCCCTGATTCAAAAGATGAAAATGATCCATCATCATCTCAAGCCATTGAACGATGCAATAAACAAAAAAAATCATTGAGTTGAAGTTTAATACTAAAGATTACTTTTATTATATTTTTCTTAACTCTAGATTTATGTCTTTCCCCTTAGCATGACATTTTGTGACTAAAAAATATAACTTTAACTTTTGCAATGAGTTATAAAAACTTTTTGGCTTTGGAATGTATCATTATTTTGTCTTAACCAATTGTATTTGTGGTGATTAGATGTGTGGCAGCTGCACAACAAAATGCATGGTTGTTTAATATTTAAGAACATATCTATGTTTAGTTAATCTTATTGCATAAATAAATTATGTTCTTGTATTATATAATTTTTTTTGTTTTTTAGATTTTATTAAATTTTTAAAGATTTTTTTAGTAAATTTTATGATTTTTTACGAAACTACATGTATCTTACTTTGGGTCCGACCAATACGGGTTACGATACGATACTTACAACCTTGGTTGGGATAGGTGCTTGTTTTCATGACCAAGAGAAGGAGGCCAACCATGGTCTGTATAAAGAGGACGTTGATCCATCTCTTTCTGGATGTGTTCTTATAATTGAGAGTAGGCAAATTTCATAGCAAAGCGGCAGTTATATACAAATGAGAAGGATAAGTGTCCTGGATTATAGCAGTTTAATTGTGCCTAGGGGTGCACACAAGCCAGGCTCGAGCCAAGCTTCGGCTCAAAAAGCTCAGCCCGTTCGAGTCGAGCTTGAATGCGTTGTCTACAAACTCGACTCAGGTTCGAGCTCGAGCCTAGCTTGGCTAAGCTTGAGCCAAATTGATTTATTTAAAAAAAAAAAATGGAACTGCATAGAGGGCAGGATTTGAACCCTAGACCTCATACATAAACAACTAACACCCTACCCACTTGAGTGAAACCTCATTTTGTGCTTATTATTCAACAAAAACTCTACATATCTTAGAACTAGCCACTATATGACTCTATTAGTCAAGCTTGATCGGGCTAATCGAGCTCAATAGAACTCAAATGGCTGATCAAGCTCGGCTCGGTTATTTACTTGGACGAGTCCGAGTTGGGTTTAAACGAGTCGAGCCTGAGCAGAGCTCAAACTAGCTCGGCTCATTGTGCAGCACTAATTGTGTCCTAATTCAATGTTTTTTGAGCATTTTTGTTTACTGCATATTACTTTCAAGATGCTGATTGATGGTCTGTATCCTGTTGATTGGAAAGAACTTAATAGAAAAGTTTGCTTCCTGTTGAAGCTTATAATTGCTTTTTAAGTTTATGAGGTTCTTTTTCATTCTTCCATCAACAATCTTCAAAGATTTTAGGCTGAGAGAAGTTTGTCTGCAGACCAAATAGAAGGAAGTTTTAAACTTCAAAAGCCTGTGTCACTGCTGAGTGCAAAATCTACTATCGTGAAGCTTGAATATGATATCCTGGAAGAAATTGGAGTTCCCAATACCAAGGTTGATTACTTTTTATGTATGTTCATCTGTGACTTATTAGTTTGATTATTTCCTGCTTGTGATGACCTAACATGGTAATATAAACAGGTGGTTATTGTATCACTGAATTCTGATTCTCAATCAAACTGGACAAATGTCGTGTTTGGTGTCCTCCCGTTTGCCCAAGACTCAAACATTTCTTCTGCTGGCTTGAGCGTACTGAGGGCCTCCTTGGTAACCTTGCTCACACAGCAATCAAATCTGCACCTGACACCAAGTATATTTGGGGTCCCATCTTTCTTTCAGGTGCTGAAATTCCCTGGAGGTATAACTATTGCCCCACCACAAAATGTGTTTCTTCTGCAGAAGGTTCAGTTCCCTTTCAACTTCACCTTGAACAATTCCATATACCAAATCCAAGAGAATTTTGATGCTTTGAAGAACCAGCTGAAGTCAGGGCTGCATCTCAGACAGCATGAGGTTTTGCTCATTCCATCACCTACCAATCCTTTGATCAAATTGATTCCTGTGTCAATCCTTTAGCTAATGGTCATCATGTTCTCTTCTTTTCTCGAATTCATTTTGTGCTGATGATACTACATTGACTACTAAAATGCAGGCTCTGTACGTGAGATTGACAAATCTAAATGGTTCCACATTGTCTCCCCCAGTTATTGTTCAGGCATCAATTTTTGCTGAAGTTGGAATTCAACTTCCTCCACCGAGGTTGAGGCAGTTGGCTCAGACGATAACAAATTCTCCAGCAAGAAACCTTGGCCTTAATCACACAGTCTTTGGTAAAGTAAAGCAGATTCAATTATCATCCTATTTGCAACATTCACTTGATGGTGGTACTCCATCACCAAGTCCTGTTCCAGCACCTCACCATCACCACCACCACCACCACCACCACCACCACCATCACCATGGTTCTCATGTAGACACTGTTTCTGCACCTCCTCCTCATCCTGTGGCAAATTTTGTTCAGCACCAATCCCACCATGCATGGCCTCCATCTAATTGCCAACATCCTGGGTCTGCTTTGGGCCATAAAAGAATTGCCCATGTTGCCCCTAGAATTTCTCCCTTTTCTCCGAAGCTGCAGCATGGGGATCCTCCTGTCCCCTTGTTCAACTTGCCTGAAGGATCGCCTCTTCAAGCTGTTTATTTTGCTTATGTTCAACCTCCCAGTAAGACTGCAACGGATCCAAGCAAGAGCACTGAGGGTTCTGCACCTGTAGCTACTCCAGAAGATGCCCAGCAGATATTGCCATCAAACTCACCTTCCCCATTGCCATCACCAACTCCATGTATGTATTCCTACAGCTTCATTCCTTTTCTACAGAGCATGCTAGTGTAGATGTTTATTTTGAACTTGTGAAATTTGTAGGATTTTTGTACTCGATCCAACTGTAGCAATCATGTATCTCATTTCGGCTTCAAATGTGTTATCCATTTATGAGTTGCACTTGATTTGGGTGAGTTGGTAGCCCAGTCTTTTCAGCATTTCACTTGAACCTGTGATTTTCTTGACCAGGTTCCAAGTTAGATTGCTGCATTTTTATAGCCTTATTTTTTTCTCATGGAACGGCACTGTCACTTTGTCTTAAAGTCTAATGTTCTTTTGATTCTGATGATCGTTGACACTGGAATTCACTGTTGGTGCAGCATCCGCCACGTTAACAATTTCGTGGACTCTTGTGCTTGGAGCATTGTTGATGCACCTGTGACGTCCGAAATCTGTAATTTCCTTTCCCTGCTTGCCAGAAAACTTACAAGGTCACAAAGTGGCTTTGGATTCCCCGCTGAATACAGAAAGATTCATCAGAGTTTCTTTGAGAGAGATTGGCACAAAGGGTGTCTCAATTGAGGTCGATTTTTCTTTTGTGTGTGTATATACGTAAATGTAATTGTGGTGTTGCGAGCAAATATGTTATAGGTCGAAGCCAGAGGTGGCAGGCCCTTTATTACATATTGCTGCTACAGACCCCTATCATTTTCCTCCAGGGAAAAAGAAAGTTTTGCCCTGAGATTTTTCTCACTTGTGCCCTTTTATTATTTCTCTTAGGTCGTATTCTCTCCTTGATCCCCACACACGCACACACATCGAGAATAATTCATTTGCAGGTCATTTGGAGGAAGAATCCCGCTGAGTTGGTTTATCCTCTAGGGGTATGTCCCTTTTTCATTCTCTTTGCCCTTTTGAGAAGCAACTTATAAATAACAGGGCATGATAGAACGCATCATGTCGAGCGTTTCATGCCACTATCTTTATCTAATTAACATGTTAGTGATCAACCCTTTTCTTCCCATTGATTAAATAGGAGGATGGTGGTGAACGTGGTTTCCATTTGATAAAAGCTAAGAGTTGATGTCACCGACTTCTATTTGTTTTCAGACCGAGTGATTGAGAGAAGCAACATTTTTTTTTTCAAGCAACACCGGTTTGTCTTGTAAGGTTAGATGCATTATGGGTTGCTTGAGCTGGTTGCCATCTTTGCATGTGCCATGAGATGTGAGGGACTATGACCTAAAGCGCCCGTGGAGAGAGAGAGAGAGAGAGACCCTTAAACAAGGATCCTCGTCGTACCTATTTCTGTAGTTGGCAGATAAGAGCGCCCAAGAGGCTCTGTTATTAAGTGTTCAATAAGTCTGATCGAAAATAATCAGCAGAACAAATGGTATTTTGTTTTCCCCGTCCTTTGCAGTCTCTTGCACTGCTTCACTCCTACATTCTTGATTTTTTAGATTGTCCAGGATTTTCCTACTCCCCGAGTCCAAACACTTCTCCTGGGTGAGAGTACCATGCTACTGCATGTTTGAAGTAAAAATAAACTCACCTTCTATCCTGTTTGATCTTGCCAAGAGAATTGGACTAGAAAATCCATACATCATGGTTGATTTAGATGCCCACTTACCACCTATGTGGCAAGCCAAAACCCAGCCTGACAAGCAAAAAAGAAAAAAGAAAATAGGCTAGACTTGGAAAATGGACAAAACCATATAGCCTAAAAGACGGGAACGGCTTTTGGTGTACCTAGGCCAAGCCCAAATCCAGCCTGCCAGGAAAGTATTACCAGATTGCAGGACAGGACAGTAAGATTATCGAGAGACAAATTGCAACTGAGAACCCATTGCAAGGACTATTTAACAGCAGCAAATCCCATTCACATGTACCACAGGATAGCAGCTTGCTTGCTACATTCAAGCCCATCCAATTTCAGGTAAGCAGCAGAGATGGTAAATGGAAACCTAAGCACAAACAAGGTTCTCATTTAACACCATGCATTTGGATCTATAGAATTGATAGAAGAGGGAAATAAACGATTTGTGGGGACTTTAGAAAAGCAAAGAAATTTACTGCCAAAGTTGCCATTTCTGACGTGGGCACTCCAAAATGTCGACTTTCCACGTCATAAACTGCCAGCGAAATGCCTGAATAAAGGAACTTCAAGTTGCCTTCCTTCACTGGGAGAATTGAGAATGATCAAGGAGGGAATGGAGCCAGAAAAACCCAACTCTCATTCTCCATTCCCCCTCAAATGTATCCCAAGTTGCAGACTTAAGTTTATTGACCATACCTCTCATAAAATGGATTTTAGACGCACTTATGCAAGGAACTGGCAAGCTTTAGTCAGAACATCAAACTTCATGTCGTTCGTAATGGGATGAAAAAAAAGGGAAAAAGGAAAGGAAAACAAGAGAAACCACAAAGCATCTCATTTTCTAACTCATTATGCAGCAAACAGCAACATTTAATAGCACCATCAACAAACAAATCCATAATTCTGTCCGGCTTCTAGCACATTTTTCACAGAAATCGCTGTTTTCTTTTTTCCACTCGTTTCTTCTTCCTAAAGAGATGGAGAGGTCACGAACTGCCTAGGCAGACTAAACAGATCTTTCCCAGCAAACGGCGACGTCCATTCATGTGAAATGGAAGACCCTTCAGTTGCAACACCACTATCCTGCAACCCAGAGATGAAGAGACCACCCACACTACCCCTCACCTTTGAATCACTCGTTGCTGACCTCAACTCATAAGCCCGACCGCTTGAACCAAGCGATGTAAAACCATGTGTTGACTGACCTGGCTGGGATATGCAGGATGATGGAGTCACACTCCAGTCAATGTTTGTGTAGTCACAATCAGCCATTGACTGGCCCCTACTCCAATCTGCTGCTGAAGCCGACAAAGAGGAACCAGACAGCCCTAATGAACTCCACCCAGTGAACAAACCCAGTGTGGAAGGCACAGAAAATGACGACCCCAACGAGTTCCATCCCCCTCCAGCAGATAATGGTGGGTCTGCTGCCCCACCAAACCCTCTGGAAATGCTAGTTGCTGCACTCCAACTTGTGGCAATTGAATCAACTGGGCTAGGCATAAATGGCTGATACTGACCTTGCTGATGATATTCAGCACCAGCATTAGATGTAGAGGTACTCGTGGCCACTGTGTTCCCAGACGGAGGACTACCACTCATAACCTTCACTTGCTCCACACCGACGACATCCTTAGTATTCCAACCGACTGTTGCTGAGGTACCTCCAGTACTGGTTGCTGATTGTCGCTTCGAGTTAACAGACTGCGGACGCTGCATAACAATGACAGGCTCCCTGACAGTCACCGTCTGAGCCCCGGTTTTGCTCTCACTACCCCCAGCCACACCCCTTGCCTCAGACCGCATGACTTTTGATGCCAATGAAACCCCAGGCATCGTTGTAGCTAGAGAGTACGACACAGAAGGGCTTGCACTGGTACTCGGCCATGACTTTTTATCCATAATTGGCGGTGGTTGAGCCCTTGCCCCTTCTGTCTTCCCTTGGCTTCTTCTGACAGCTACAAGATGTCTATTGCTTGTATCTGTCACTGTTCTTGCATAGTTGAAATCTCGTTCATCTTGTCTTGGTTGAATAGGAGGGGCAGTTGCAGCCTTGGCAAGAGTCTGCGACTTTGAAACAGTTGATGCCACGGCAGCAGCTTGCCTGGTGCTGCTACTAGAAGGTGGATCAGTAGGTTCTTCAGGTTTTGAAGGGTTTGCTTCCTGCTTTTGAGACCTCAAGACTTCCGACACCTTCTCAAGGTCTCCCTCACAGATAACAACAGCACGTTCAACCTCCTGCCGTGTACTCTTGAACCTGATTTCCATCTCTGCCATGCGAGCAAGCTCTTCGGTAATGTCTATCTTGAGGTTACTCCTTGTGCCCACTTTTTCCTCAGCAGCCCGTGCCTCCTCACCAGCCTCAAACAGCCATGCAACAGATTCCTCAACTCGGCCCTCATTGAGGATAAGTGCTATGGTTGCCCGATCAGAGGAGAAACCCATAGCCACAAGTTGCTGGGAAAGAGATTCCAATTTCCACGACATTAGAAGACCAGTGCAGCGGTCATGGAGCTCTTGTGCACGCCGTTCCTTCTGCCTTTGGTGCTTCCGCTCATTCTTCTGACGGATTTTGTCCCGCTTCTCATTTCCAGAGGATGCAGAAGCAGGGAGAGGTTCTTGGCGGAGAGGGACAGGGATCTTATCCTTTTGGTCTTCTGACTCCCCAGAGCAGCTGTCATTGTTGGACATACAGTCATATTCTGCAGCAGTTCCAAGCGAGCTTCCAGAATGATCATCAGTTTCATCAATAGTTCTGAAACGCCCATTAGGGGAAGAAGCAGACATGGCGGGTAATGTTTCAAGTGTATGAAATGTTCCAGAGACTGGGTTGTAGGCATTTGCTGGAGTACCAGCCCCAGCATTCCCAGTTATCAGTTTTGAAGGAGTTTTCTGCTCCTTCGATGCCTTTGCAGAGGACTTCTCCTTTGACTTGGATCTAGATGCAGGCGACATGTTGATATCTTAATAGAAAATAACCTGCAAGACATGAGCAATATGAAAGCATGAATAAAGCTTACAAGCATCGAACTGCATGAGAAGGATGCATGCAGAAACAGGGGTGACTTTCGTGAGTTCAAACAAGCCAAGAGGTTATCGACCAATAGAGTCAGAGACCAAATTCCCTATGAAGATGTTAGTATATAACAGTTAAGTCCAGTGTGTCAAGTCTATCAAATCTAAACCCCCACCGTACATGTCACAACCTCTGTCATCGATATTAACATAGTGCTAAAACGAATGTGCAAAATAGGGGTTGGTTTTTAGAAGTCATAAATGTGTATCACAATCAATGCCCAAGATAAGGTATCTATTGTTTGATCTCAGCATACCAATGAGCACACCGTTTGTTTGAAAGAGAAAAAACAATCTACAATCCCCATCCACAAAGCAGGATTTCTGATTTCCAAGGATAACAGTTAATCTTAAATTTCCGCGAACCAGGTTATAACCCAAGAGATTCAGCAGGTAATCAGATGATTTACTTTTCATAGCCTACTGTGGAATTAAATCCCAGTGTCTCGGTAATATCTAGGAAGCAATCACTACAATAGATGTAAAAGGCAAGTATTCTGAATCAAACCAGGATTGGACAATTCTGAGTATAGAGTGTGTTTGAATTGTGGGGACAGATAAGTCCCTGCCATGGCACTGCCATGCGTTTGATACGCGGAGACAATGTGGTCCCTGCAGTTCCCCCCCTTTATACTTTAAAAGGGTGCTTATTGCACCTGTGCCAGGGTATGACTCACAGGTCCTCGAAAAACACCACCTGGTGTGTCCAGGTGGTGTTTGTCCAGTGAGTCAAACACACGCATAGGGTACCAGTTTCTCCTGCTACTTTTTACCTTTTCCAAGTCAGAAAAGCTACAGATGAAAATGAATGGTGAGGTGCTGCCTCAAAAAATATAACACAACAAACAAACAAACAACAACAACAACTACGCCTTCATCCCAAAACAATTGGGGTCGGCGATATGAACCAAAAAAGAAAATCATTATGGGTCTTCCACATGAATCCTTCTTCTCCAATCATTTCTATCCAATGCCATGTCCTCGGTGAGGCTCAAAGCATTCATATACTTTCATATCATCCCCATCCAAGTCTTCTTAGGCCTACCCCGACCTCTTTTAACTAATATATTTTCTCATTTCTCCATCCTTCTAACTGTAGCATCATTAGGCCTTCGCCGAATATGTCCAAACCACCGTAAATGATTCTCTCTCATCTTATTTTCAATGGATGCAACACTTACCTTCTTACGTATTTCCTCGTTTTGAATCTTATCTTTTATTGTATTTCCACACATCCATCTAAGCATACGCATCTCAGCTACACTCATTTTTTGAATATGATGTCTCTTGGCATCCCAACATTCCGTACCATATAGTAAAGCGGGCCTAATTGTCGTCCTATAAAACTTTCCCTTCAACCGCAATGGCATTCTATGATCGCACAACACTCCAGTTGCACTTTTTCATTTCATCCACCCAACCTTTATCCGATGATTTACATCATCAATTTCTCCATACTTTTGAATGATAGATCCCAAATATTTGAAATAGTCATCCACAGGTATTTCTTGCTCACCAAGCTTCACTACACTCCCATCACTACTTCATTGCTTACTAAACCGATATTCCATATATTCTGTCTTACTCTTACTCAACTTAAAACCTCTTACTTCCAATGTCTGTCTCCATAATTCTAACTTAGCATTAACCCCAGCTCTAGACTCATCAATCAAAACAATATCATCAACAAACAACATACACCACGGCACATTTTCTTGAATTGATCTCGTAAGCTCATCTAACACTATAGCAAATAGGAAAGGGCTTAATGCAGATCCTTAATATAACCCAACCGTTGTAGGAAAATTGGTTGTCACCCCTCCATAAGTGTGGACCAGAGTTACCAGTCGAGGAAACAGGAGCGGGAAGCGATACGGGAAGCGGGAGCGGGAAATGAGGCACTTTCAAAAATTTAGGAAGCGGGAAAGCGTGGGACTACTTAGAAGAAAATTCTGAACGGTCTCGGAAGCGACCTAGGAAGCGAACCGGAAGCGACCTAGGAAGCGAACCGGAAGCGTGGGAGAAGCGCGAGGGAAGCGTGGGGGAAGAGCACTTCCCAAAAAGGGGGGACGCTTCCCCTCGCGCTTCGGAAGCGCGACGTTTCGCGCTTCCCCTTTTACCTAGGCGCTTCCGGTAACTCTGGTGTGGACATTGGTTACTACTCCTTCATACATATCTTTAATTATACTAATGTACTTGAGAGAAACACCTTTCTTCATCACTGTCCACCAGAGAACATCCTTAGGTACTCTATCGTATGCCTTCTCCAAATCAATAAAAACCATATGCAAATCTTTGTTCCTCTCTCTATATCTCTCAATAAGTTGTCGAAAAATGTAACACAAAACTAGTAAAAACATAAATTAATACAATAACATGAACATACAGTTGATGACGTCTACACAAGACAAGACACAATCCAAGATTATTTCACACCTGCACACTTGATGCCTGATTGCTTCTTACGAAGCTCCCCGGTTTGTTCTTGCCCTCACACCTGGTAGTATTGAAGAGAGCTGGATTTTTCTTTACTGAATTATTTTTGTCTCTTCTTGTTACCATGCTATGTGAATCTCTGGTTTGGTTACTACTGTTCTGGCATTTCTGTTTATGGTTAACGCAGTGGCTACTACTGTTTTGGTTGACAATGTCACAGATCCTGGTGAAGGAAAATCTTGTGATATTTAAAAAAAATTAAATAAAACTATTAAAAATATATAAGATATACAAAAGTGCAAAGAAAAACATAAGTAATATAATAAATACCATTAAACTTTTTTGTCACAATAATATCACGATAACAAGTTAACAACATGACAATCCAAAATAGGTTGCGGCCTTCAAAAAATTTGTGATAAGATACATGATTTATCAAATATCAGTGATTTTCGAACATAGGCACATACAGTGGTTGCAACTTCACCAACTTTATGAGTTTGGATAACAGCTTGTGATCTATTCATCAAAATTGGTGCCAAAATCACCAAAACTTGGACAGGTCAAGTCCGGTCTAAAAGCCACAAACTGATCAGGTACTATCATTGACAAACAACCAATGGAGAATGCCATCATTAATTCCTAAAGTAACCACCAATACTTTTTGGGTTGTAGTTTGATGCAGTGTTGTATTGTACCATATTGTATGGTACGGTACGTATCATTACTTTTTGAGTTTTGTGATATGTTACACTCGTATCTTGATACGTGCGTATCGTACCCATATCAGGTGTATCGTACAATACACCCCTTATCATGTCGTATTGTACGAAGGCCAAAAATTACTTTTTTTCATTTTGGGTTTTAAATACCTTTTGAAGGCAGACTTTTTCATTTGTCTAGAGGCCATTAGAAGTGCATATACACCGTTTTTTCACCCAAATAAGTGGGTTAAGGTAAAAAAGTGCATTTTTTCACTCACAAAAATGGGTTAAGGTAAAAAATCTTTATTATGAGTAAATTTACAAAGCTACTCTCCAAAGGCAAAAAATAAAGATTTATATCAAGGTAAAAATGAGACTTCATACTCCAACAAAGATGGCATCAAATGATCCGTTATGGCAATGGGGCACTCAAGTAATGAGTGGAAACCAATTGAAAATCGAGTGTAACTATTGTCATAGACTCATAATACTTTTGTTTATGCAATATGAAAGTATGAGTCTTGGGGCATATTTTTAATTGCAACATATTTAATATTTTGCATTATTTTTGTGAGATAGTTAATGTTTGATGATGTCTTATACAGCTCATAGAGACATAAATGCTTCATATGTGATTTTGTGGTTGTATTTTGTGCAATTCATCATTGTTTTATGTAATATTATTTTTTCAATTTTTTGCTAATTATTTCTGATTTTTCTTCTTTTATTATTAAAAAATCAAAATATTTTATGATATGATACAGTCTTAATTTGGGCCCGAACAATACAGGTAACGATATGATACTTACAACCTTGGTTTAATGACTAACAAAGTTTACCAGTAATTCACAAGATTATTTCCTTTAGTGACCATCAAAGTTTTGACCTCATATAGTGCCTTCCGGAGCTCTTAAAAATTGATTTTTGAACACCAAATTATATACTTCCAGTCACACCTGACATGGAACACATAATAACCTAAAGTTTGACCTCAAACCGCCCTTCATCTTATCAATGCAAACCGGTCTCCAAACATCAAATGAGATATCTCTGACTGGACCTGAGGTGGAATACAAAAGTCAACCAAACTAAATCAACAACACATGCAAAGGATCTCCCTTCTGAATCACTCATGAGAATACACATGCTCTTTTACATGATACCCAACATTATTACAAACGGAGAAACAATATTCACTGAAAATAGACTACCTTGGCAGAATGTTTAGACATTGAAATCCCAACATTTCGAATAACTACCTGCTAGCTACTGCCATGTGCATTAAGTTCCCATAAAATGTTATCAACCTAGTCAAGTGAGAAAAAGTTTTGCACTAGGCTATTAATAGCAGGCCTGCAATCTTCAGAGAGTAAGAATTCTCGAGATATTCAAGAATAGGACCAACTGAAAGAAACTGTGACCAGATTGTACACCATGAATAATACAACCACCTTGACATTATGACTAACTTTTTTCAGAGGACTTTGAAATTATTGCTAACAAAAGTTCACCTCTCAAAACCATAATTAAATAATAGCAGAATATCAAAATGAATGATCCAACAAGTATTCCAAAGTTTTAAAACCTTCAACGCTGTGCACACACTTAACTAATCTTTTGTGATATTACCTCAAAATCTCTGTGCACCAACTTTAAGCTAAAGACCAGTAGCTACAGAGTGCAAAGGCAAGAGGATACATTCATTCCACAAAACATGATTACAGTTTTGGATACTTCAGTCTCCATTTAACATACAATATACCAGCCTGAATCTATTTGAACTTGATCCTAGATAAAATACAGTAACATTCCTTGATGGCTTAGGGGTATCTCAAAGTGTCAGCTGGTATAATGCCAAATGCACCTAAGGTCCTAAACAATGTCCACACTCACTTCATTAATCATCCTAGAAAGAGATGTTCAACAAACATTAGACAGGGAAATGGAACCAAATGTTGGTCCTCTAGACAGGGCTACGACCTAGATATGACACATCATGACACTGACAGCATAATAAAACAGAATAAATATATTGCAAAACTACATTTCCTATATCAGATCCTATGAATCTTGTAATAGGATTCAGCAATCATACCACCAACTCACATAAGGTAAGACACAAGCATCTACAAGCACTACATGTCTTGGATTTCACAAACACTTCTTTAACATCCACACCATATCAGAAACTTTGGAAAACTCCCACACAGCCTTGAACCCCCCCCCCAAAAAAAAATAAAAAAGAATAGGAAAAAGTAAAACTAATCTTTTTCTCCCTCAATTCTGATCAAAGGCGGCCTTAAAATTCCTCCAATGTCAGACCAACGTATAGTTCAGTGCTTACATGATTATTTATGCTAGACAAAACTGGAAGTGAATCTTGACATCGTCCACTCTCAACATCTAATAAATGAGAACACAGTGGTCTCATATGCAAACCCTAAGTCAACAAGAGAAAAACACATGTCTGAGGGGTTGCTGAATATATCAACTTCCAGAACACAAACTTTCCCATCAGATGTTTGAGCTAGTGGTTCCAAACTGTCCGCTTAAATGTGTCAAGTCTTGGATTGCATACTTTGACACAAGAGCCTACTAAAACGAAGCTTCCCTTTTACTTTTTCCAACTCCATCTTTTGCAAGTCACTTTTCCTATTCAAACCCACTACTGATTGTCCGCACTTAGTCTCCTATTCTACATCAACCTGAATTTATTTTGAATTTGCAAGACCATTTAAGCCAAATTCAATCTGTTATTAGATGAATACATCATCTTGAGACAGACGCCGCTCCAAGACTTTAGGTTACCTTGTACTTGCAAGACCATTAAGTCAGGCATGTCCCAAAACCCCAAACATCTACATCAGAAGATGTTCCTCTGTAACAACATCCAAATTGAACCCGATGTAATTACTAAACCAATTGTGCTCAGCAACAAATAACCCAGAGAGGACCACAACACAAATGTTTAACAATGGCCTCATAGAAACCACATGATGACAACAACAACAACAACTGACCAACATCTGTTAACTCAAATAGAGATACAAGTTACAGGACTTCATTAGCAAATAAGAAGAAACATTTGCAAACTACGATTACAACCATTATTTTAACTTTTAACTCTAGCCCAGAACCTAAGAACAATACACATGTTACCGGAGATATCTGCTTTCCTGTAAATTCCTAGCAACAAATAAATACATGTAAATCTATTTATCAGCAAACTTTTCAATGAATTACTTCATGACCTATAAATTTAAGGCTGATAATTTCCAAAACATAAAAAACTAGCATTTGCAAGGTAGAACAGGAAACTGAAAAAAAAATGAACAAAATCAAATACTTGCATTAAAAAAAATGTTCCACAAGCTTATATTAGCATAGCCCAAAAAAAGTGAGAAGGCTCAAAAGAAATGCAGATGAAAATGAATACTATTTCCAATCAACATGATATAAACATGAGTCTATACCTAAACTGTGGGGAACAAATCCAATGCCATTTACAGAAACAAAAAATTGAATGGCTAGTGTGATAGTGAGACAAACATTTTTTGCTTTTGTGGGTGAGCAAAAGAAATACAATGGAACAACTTATATAAGCATAGAGAACAATTAAGATAACATACACTCAAACGTTTCTGACCATATAAAATAGCAATATCAATTCAACAGTGTAATGCATTCAACAAATAAGGAAGTTTCAAAAAATAAGAAACACATACCCAACAGAATGTAACAGCAGAATAACTAGAAAAGTAAGAAAAATAGAAAAGAAGGCTCGAGAAATGCTTTCCACTGAACTGAAACCCATCCACAAAAAAAATAAGTATGTAAATTCAAGGAGTATAGTTTGAAATTGTAAAAAAAAAACGGATGTATACTCAACTAGATAATTGAGTAAGTGCATCTATTTCCTTAAAGTTGATAAGATCTCCCTCTTTCGAAGAACTACAACAGATCTTGCTCTCACTTACCAGGCTCAAAAAGGATATATATATATATATATATATATACACACCGGAAATTCATCAAACCAGTACAATATAGTTTTCATTTTGCGACAAATAGAGATGACTCGTGAAATGTAGACTTAGTGGCTCCTTAATCACCCAACGGTTCGATCCCCTACCAGTTACATAATTAGAAGTTTCTCATTAGGCGTGCACTTAAACCAAATTTTTCTTATCATGAGGACGACCAGAGCACACCTCCATAAATTTCTGAAATCACTCCAAATTACCATATTCCCCTACTAGACAACTCGCACCCGAATGAGCGACATCTAATTCCGCGCAATGCGAACCCGACCAGCGACCATGAGAAACACAATTCATCGCGAATACACCATCTTGCAGTTACCCCACATAATTTCTGACTATTGGGGAAGACAACATGCAGGCATTCTTCGCACCACGGATTCGAAGCCCTAAATCGTTTGCATTCAGACAACAAATCTCATATCCTGCAACACTTCCCGCCCTTGCTAACCAACATAACTATTTGAAGCCCTTCCTAGCGAATAGGAAACACGGAACCACGCTTCCTACAATCCTACTGCTGCGGGCGTTTGTTCTTCTCCCGGTGCAACGATTCAAAAGTCAAATACAAACCCAGATCGTGAAAAAAAATTGAAACCGAAAAGATCCCGAAATGCGACCGCATAAACCCTAACAATTCAGGAGTTGAAATCCTCCCCAGGATCACCACAACCACTGAGAACGAAACAAAACACTATAGAATCCCCAAATCCCATCGAAATCCTGAAGAAAGGAAAAAACGAAGCAGATCCGCGAAATGAAAACCAGAGACGGGAGAAGGAGAACCAACGACGGACGGCGTACCTCCAGAAATCCGAGATATGGGGAAGAAGAGGCCGAGAGGAAACGACGGGAAGGTATGGGGCGGACGGATCAAACGATCGAGACAAGTCGAAAATTCTAGGGTTTGCTCTCGCTTCGTTTTCCTGCTCGTTCGTCTCTCTCTCTCTCTCTCTCTCTCTCCGTCTATGTGTCATCGGCTAACATTAGGTCCAAATTAACCGGGGTTTGAATTCCGGTGAATTAACTAAATTGAGATGGGCATTGGGGTCCGCCTCGTTTGGAAAACTTGCCCCTCTCATGGCGTTTGAATATACCGAGGAATCCCCGTCTGCGGTTCGGTTTTGGGTCGGATATCCGAACTACCCCGTATCCAATTAAACCGATTTCTTAAGAAAAGATACACATCGGATCCGGGTTCTGTCTCAGTATCTTACATCCGAATCCGGATCCAATTATAGAACCAACAAGGTCCAGCTTTGGGTAAACGTAGTGTGTATCCGATTAGCTTATGCTTTGAATGCAAATTCAGATGGGATCGGAACTTACATGATCAGACTATCATATTGTGATCCAAATTCATATTGGTATTTTCTGTTTAATCCACATTTGGTTCCTGTCAAATCAGATATCTTTTACTTTTTAATTGCATCTAGTTCTATCATTTACACATTGGATCTAAGTTTGGATCAAGATTTAGATTCAGGATTGCTGTCCGCTGCAGATTTGGAGGATCTGGCTTAGATCTAGGGGTGGCTATTCCTTTAATGGATTATGCCAAACTCTAGACTGTGTGTTTTCGTTATTAACTTTGCATCCTACAGCTAAAGATGTGGATGGGTTGGGTATATTTCATTGACCTGGCCTAACTCATTCACAAATACAGCTCAGTTGCCTCTTGGCATGACCAAACTGGGCTGGGGTTGTGTGGTGTTATCATCTTATGGTTTGCTTCAATGTTCTCAGAATCAAACGGAATTGGCCTGAATCAACCAATTCTAACTTAATCAGTCGGCTTGAATTGAATTGGTTCTTGACCAATTTTCTTGAGAATATACTATCTGTTTTTTTCTTTTTTTTTCTTTTATATAATTATATTATTTATGGGGTGTTGCTTGTTTAATCGTTAAATGCATATTTTACAGTTTGATAAGCCATCTTTTTTATTTATGAATTTTCATACTATTATTTTAGTTTTTTCCTAAAAGAATAAAAATACCTATTCAAAGTGATTCAATTCAATTCTGAATTTATCAATTCATCGTCATTTTGAGAAATGATTCGGTTGAAAAACTGATTCTGGAAAATCAGTAAAAGTCAAAGTTTTTTTAGCTGATTACTGATTATACTATCTAAAAGGAAAAATATATGGTGATTCTATTTCATGATATCATACGATGGTACACAATCTTGTTTACATAGATCTAGTCACCAAATGGTAAATCTAACCATAAAATTTGTTTAACATGGTTTATTTAGTACAAAAGAAGATTTTATTATGTCTAATACAGCATATGATTCAATTCTCTTTTTGAAACAATGAATATTAATGGCTTATAATTCATGAAAATAAGGCTGGTTTAAAAATGGTATACTATGTGGTGCAGAGGACTGTAGCCTAGAGCGTTGTTTTTTGCTTGGGTGTTACTAGCTGGGAAGATAAACACAAACGACTACCTGCAGAAAATTGGAATTTATTTAGCTGACAGATATTGTTTATGTGAAGACAGTGCTGAAACTGCTGAGCATTTGCTTTGATTCTGCCTTTATTTTCAAGATTGTTTTTTTCTTGCATGGGTCGGATGTTAAAATGGAGCCAAATTAGATCTCTTGCTTCAGGTAATTGATAATTGGGCCTACCTCTTAGGTTCACAAGCAATTAGAAGAAAGTTTGGAGATGGTGGTTCATACCAGCTTGGTGGAGAGTTTGGGATGAAAGA
This sequence comes from Nuphar pumila, assembly GCF_984573655.1. Taxonomy (NCBI): domain Eukaryota; kingdom Viridiplantae; phylum Streptophyta; class Magnoliopsida; order Nymphaeales; family Nymphaeaceae; genus Nuphar; species Nuphar pumila. Next base: position 132,495,702 of record NC_143251.1, read on the forward strand.
AATAACAGAATTTTTAGAGAAAAGAAGAAACTTGCCAATTCATTTACATTGTTTATCCAATTCAACATGTTTTGAACTGTGAAGCTTAATTCTTATTCCTCTGGGAAAACCGTCGTACAAAATAATATTCTTATTTTATCTTGAGACTGATGGTTAGTCATCGGCAAGACTTTTTCACCTTAAATGTCTGATCATTAAGCTAGAGAGTGAAAAACGTCTAAAAATGTATTTTGTCATGATAAATTGTTTTGTCAAATATGACAATATCAACTTCAATCAAGCTAAGGTTAGGTATCTCCTGCATTGTATTTTCAAATAATTAATCTTTCATAAGTTAGACAAAATTATTGCTCAAAATAGGTCAAATCAAGACATTTTATCATGCATCATTATGTCATGTCATATGCATTTTTTTGCATGTCACTAACCAAATTTATTGCAACTGACATTGTTCTTAAGAACCCAATTGTCTCATTAAAAAAAATCTGCCCAATCTTATTTTATAATTATCCTTTAAATAGATGGACATTAGGTCCTTAGGACGTTCCACATATTAATGGAGCAATCGGGAGCCCTCAATAAGCACACAAACCATCCTAAATTCAATCCGTGACTTAAAATGTGCATTTCTTAAACAGAATTATTCATTATTTTTTTAAAAGTTCAAAAATATCTCATCTTATTTTCAATGCTTTTGTCCCAAAAGTTTTTCTTTATCTTTGTCTTTGTCTTTTTAAAATGAAGTTTGTCTTAGTCAAAATCATCAGCCACCTTTCATGTGATTTCGAGTGACAAGGCACTTATTTTGTCTTTATTTAATCTCATTCACGTAAGACTTCTTGCTCACAATCACTGAGTCCAAGGGAAAGCCCTTATGTGAAACAATATACTAGCCTAGACTGCAGACCAACCTCGGTTTGCTAGACCTCTATGCTTATAAAGAAGACATTATAGGGATACCATCATATTTAGCTACTTTCATGCCTTTAATTATCATCTTGCACCATCAAGTTGTCGATGTCTTTATCTTTATCAAGATCTCTTTAAATGCTTTCTTATGGTCAACCTTTTGCTCTTTTTAAAGTTAGTGTGTTTACTTTATTATTGATCAAGTTTCGCAATCTCAACAACAAATAAGGGCATTTTGTAGACACCCCATTTTAGACCAAAATATTTTTCATGTCAAAATCTCTAAATTTCATCACTAAAGCAAACTTCAATCAAATTTTTTACCTTCAAAATAACATTTTTAAGGTTTTTGATAATAAAAAAGTTAAACAAGGAGGTTTTCATATTTTCAATGTACCAAAAATCAGGTAAAACAGACATCATGATCAAAAGTTATGATAAAAACAAGTTCTTGGATGACAATGAGATGTTTAATTGTCTTTATCATATATTGAATTATCGTTATCATATATTAAATTATCATTATCATATCTGTAATTATTGTTATCATATATTGAATTGTCGTCAACTATTTTTAATTGTCGTCATAAGCAATCATGACGTCAACATCCATTAACAATATATTTGATTACTGTCAAGAGCTTGTCACCCTCATAATTTATCGTCACCAAATGGTTTAATAATATATTAATTTGTCATTAAAGCAATTTATCAACAGTAGATTCTGACCATTTTTTAGAAAGTGTGTCTTGCCCTTATCTGCATCACTTGTCTTCCAAACTTAGAAATGAATATCATTCCTTATAAATTCCTTTTACAAAAATAAAACTTGTATCCAAGGCAAACATGTTTTCGACAAATTTTAGCCATTTATTTCAAATCCATTCAATAAGAACTATCCATCTATTTTAGAACCCGCATATGGAGAAAATGTATCCACATCTACCAAAAAAAATATAATAAAAGGGTCACCCTTATTTGAGATCTAGTCTTTATCTCCCTAACACACTCTTATTCTCTTGAATTTCTTAAAGAACCTAGCCTAGCCTACCTAGCCTAGTTCAAGTCAACATCGAGTCTAGTCTATGACTCAGATCCTCAATCTAACACCAATTTAGAGCTCGTGCCTGGCCAAAGTGCCACCCGTATTTTGAGCTCGTCAATCTTATAAAGAGTCACCTAAGCCCAAAGTAAGATTCACTTTGTTTTTATGTTTATTTTGTTTATTTGATGTGTTTTTCTAAGTTTTGACAACCTTAAGATTTTGTATATTTCTTCGAGTCTTGGTGGCTCTCACCACTAAGCTCGCCTTTTTTATAGGATCGTGTACGAGGTATGAGCTTTCACAATATTGTCACTCAAAAACGAAGACAGAAGGTTCCTGGTTCAATTGATATCTACTCAACAGAGGAAAAAAAAACATGCACTCTTATAGAACAGACCCCACAATCATCCTAAATTCGGATCCGATTTTGGACCCATTTATTTTTAAAAACTATTGTTTACGTGAAATTAAACCCTTGTTTTTGTTTTCAAAAATTCAAGGATATACAATAAGACAACATGTATCTTACCATGTCTGGAAGAGTTCTATTATATCTTGTTGTTATACCATTTTGTTGAGGTATTTCAAACATTATTTTTTACGGTTTAATTTCATGCACCTTACAATATAAAGAGAATTTATTTGAGGTATATTCATCTTCTTGATCAAACCTCATAACTTTGATATTTTTATGTTGAGTAATTTCTCTAATGCTTCAAACTTATGTGATATAGGATATATGTAACTATACCTCAAAAAATCATCAACAAAAGTTATGAAGTATTGCATTTTTTTATAGGATTTGGATCTCAAACGGTGCACAAATGTCTGAATGAGTGATCTATACCAATTCAGATGCTCTAATTACTTTAATTGGAAATAGTTTTCTTATCATTTTTTCATGAATACACGATTTAGATATATGAAATGATATTTCTTTAAAAATTGGTAATAAACTTAGTTTAACAAGTTTTTTCATTTTATTTAAGCTAATGTGTCTTATTATTTGATGTCAAATATTTACATTAACAATAAAAACACTATTATTATAAGCAGGAGAGGAAGCATCTTTACTAATATCAAAAGCATAAAGTTTAAATAGTCCATGGTCCTGGTTGAAGTGACCTTCAAATTTGACCCAACCATGCTTACCAATAGTCACTCTTTTTGGAATGAACCTAGTCTCAAATCCCATATTAATTAGAGCAGGGACAAGATTCTATCACATGGATGACACAAACAGTATTAGATCCCAATTGGGTTCTTGAATATGGTGTAGGGTGTGGTAATGGATGGTGGGGCATGTGCACTAGAATAAAGGGTTAAACCTTCAACCTTTTGAAGATCACATGCACTGCCATTGAGTTATCCCACCCTCCTTTTCCTGTGTGATGAATCTCTCAATATCTTTTATAGAGAACTCTCCCTTTTAATATTTTTTATTTTTATATTTTCATCTACATAGTGCAAGGGATTCACCACTCTTTATGGAGAATCATGCCCTACTCTCCAATAACCACCCCCTGCACACCAAGGGTCCACTACCTTGGTAATCATTGAATTTTATTTTGTTAGATCCAATGACCATGTTTAGATTCAATACCTGGATCTAACAAACAATACAATAGTGAGCAAAATATTATTGTATGAGACTTCAATTTGATATCTCCCGACACCCATAATATCAGAGTAGGTGTTGTTTTTTATATACACATGATGTTCGCCAAGTTTGTATTATTTATCTTCACTACGACTTTTTTACTCTTGGAAATGTGGCGTGTAGCTTCTGAGTCCACCACCATCCATCAAGCTCTTTGTCTGCATATAAGCACTCCATATCATACAAATTATATCATGCCTTTCTTTTTTTCAGTTATTTTTTGTTGTATATGTTGTTGTTTTGGCAACTCCGACAATCCCTTTTGAAGTACCCAAAATTTTGACACTTGGATCATTTTTCTTGGGAGGCGACTTCATGCGACTTATAGAATATCAAACCCTTCTTGTCAATTTTATCAAAAATTTAAAGTGGCTTTTTATTGAATAGTGGATGCCTAACCAATCCATAATCACTTAGAGCATCTTTAGTAATGAACAATTCACATTTTTATCTTGTTTCATGTGTCATTGCTCTATTTTCAATTGAGCAAGTAACTCTTATAGAGTCTAGTTCTTAGAATTTACCTTAAGAGCAATAGTGACAATCTTCAAATAAGTTGGTAGGCTATTTATAATGGTTGAGATCTGCATATGACCTTGGGATCAGGTTCTCAACAATTGTCAAGTCTTTTGTCATCATAAGTATTTTGTTCACATGATCAACAATGTTGTCACTGTCTTGCATAAATTATATAAATCCAAAAGCAATTGATGTGTGTTTCAAAGATAGTGTTATATTTTGTGGCTATGACATCAAACACCCTAATTAGGTCATCTTTCATGCATGTATGTGAGCATTGATGGTTCTAATAAGTATATTATCTTTTTTTTTGTAATCATTTTTATTATTTTCAAATGCATAATCCCTTGAGTTATCTATTTCTAAGTTAGAGACATTTTTTATGCATTCTAAGGTCAAAGCAAGAGGAATTCTACTTTTCTATACATGAAAATTGATGTCATCCAACATATTCATTTTTGCTAACTCGATTGCACACTCTACTAGTCTTTTTTTTTGTTTTTATTATATGTTGACAAATAATAATAAATAGAAGTCCAATATCCAAAAACAATATAAATAGTACTATAACAAGACTAGTCATGACTATTTGAGAATCCATATCCTTGATTAAGTATTTCAAAAAAGTGAAATCAAGTGTCTATCTCAAAATTGTAGCACTGATTTCAAACAACTCTTATGTTATGCAAATAAAAGGTGTAAGACACGTAAAGTGTTCAATATAAAACAAGGTTTATATTTGAGTACTATTACATTTGAGATTTTCAAGTTTTTTCAATAAATAAGCACTCAATGATCAATTATATTTGACGATGACAAAAGAAAATAAATTGTGTGGTTATGTAGCTAAATAAAGCACTAAGAGGTATTCAACAACTCAAAAATACTTTTTTGTAATATAAGAGAAAACAAAAGAATGTTGTGGGAAAAAATAAGAACCTAAAACCCTAAAACAAAAAATTTGGAAATTTCTAAGTTAAAGAAAAGAAAGTCCAAATACTTTTTTGTAATATCAAAAAGGTTAAAAGGTTGTTTCTTGGAAATTGATAGATAATGAACCTTGTCCCAATTTTTTTTTTAGTAAAAAGGTCTATTTTTGAAATTTGACAGAAAATAGAGCCTCTATACACAATAATAATAAGAGGACTCTAAAAAAAATAAACAAATATTCTATATACTAAAACATTATTAAAATTTGATTAAACAAAGCTTAAAAGGAAAAGAACGAAGCGGAAGGCCTTCTAAAAAAAAACGAAACCCTAACCATCTTCGCCCCTTTTCCCGACGATCTCCCTTTTTCGACCATGAAACTTCACCAAGAATGGTGCGCGTTGCTGAAGACGTGGAAGATGAGTTATCACACCTCGGCACAAGGCTATTGAGTCGCCTCCATTATTTTTTTTGGTGATGGAGATAAGGATAATCCAACGTCTCTTTGCCAAACAGAAACATGACGGTTACTGTTGGGTTTTCACTTCCCGTGTCACTAAAATATTGATTTTCTTTAAAAAACTGTTTTGGAAATCAATTTGTTAAGGATATTTTGGATATGCTCATAAATACAAAAAATCCATACGCTAACTAGAGAGTGAGCCCGACTATATCCTTAACTCTATGTTCTCAAGCATACTAGGCGAGGCGACACCTAGTTGCTGTTTTTGACTAACAATCTTTGCATTTAAGGCACACACTTTCTCAAACAATCGAACTACTATGAAGTGAAACATATCAGACATGGATCCATGAACCAATCTAACAGGACTATGGATTGATTATAGTCGAGATGTGCCTATTCACAAACCGATCCGAACCCATGTTCTTGGATGGATATGAATGTGGATTAACTGCAACCCACCAATATCCGACCCGTTTTAGGCGATGTTCAAATTCAAATCTGAAGTTCAGATCATAAGACAAATAAAAAAATAAAAATAAAAAGTATGGCGCGCTGGGTTGAGTTGAGGGTGTTAAAACGACAAATAAAAAAATAAAAATAAAAAGTATGGCGCACTGGGTTGAGTTGAGGGTGTTAATAAAGGAGTTAAAAATCAAAACTGTCGCAAAAACCGCTCCCATTCATCTTCTTTTACTTTTTTTTAGGTTTTTACCTCTCTCTCTCTCTCTCTCCTGTGGGTTTTTATCTTCTCTTCTTTACCTCTTCTCTCCCTGCCTTTCTATACCAAGGAACAAGAAGCAAAGGGAAGAAAAAGAGGTACTCTCTCGATTTTTTTTTCCATTATCCTTTTTGTCTTCTCTATATGGGCATTTTCGCAGAAAACACGGTCTTTTTCCTAAGTAAATCCTCCAGTTTTGTTGGTTTTTCCTTTGTGGGTAATTGCTAGAAGCCCTCTTTCTGGCCCCATTTTCGTTTGATTTCTTGTGTTTCGTTTCTTATTTTTTCTGTCGGTCCTTTCTTTCTTCGGTTATGGGAGTTTGATGAACGGTTTTAGTAAGTTTTGTTTGGGTTATTCCCGCAATGCCTCGTTTTGATATCGATGCATAATGCCGTTCCTTTCTTGGTAACCGGATGAGTTTATTTTTCAGCATGCGTTCGATGTACATTTTTTTCCCTAAAGATTTCATTTTTGTTTATCATCTGTTCTTTTATTCTTCTTTTTTCGTTTTTAAAAGGAAATAATGTGGGTTTTCTTCGGTGTAACTCTCTCTTTCTACACTGTTTGATTAACCTAGCGTGGTTTATTTTCAAATTGGTACATTATTGTTGAACACGTTTTGAAGAACCGATGGCTTATCAATTTTGCTTTTATTGAATGGTATTTTGGCATTTCTTAAAAACTAGATATTAATTACTGTCTTCGAGTATGCGTACATGGGAGATATTCAAAACATACATTTTGATAATCCTTATCGACATACAGGTTTTATCATCATTCAGTTGCATTCCTCGCAGATTCCTGTGATATTTTACTTGAAATATTGTGTCCTGGAGATTACACGTAAAATTTGGATGCTCTTGGGCATGTGGTTTTTTCGTTTATTTGTTTTTTGCTGATCTTATGAGGCTTATCATTGCTTTCCTTTTGATCATATAGCTGATAACTGAACAGCTATATCTTCATGTGTATCAGACGTGTGTGTTGGTCAAAAACATTGGTGGATGTTCTTAGAATCAATGAGCACTGGAAAATATGATGGAAGAAATCCTGAATTCTGTTATATTCCCAATAGGGATGGTTGGTGCATTGAGGATTGATTTCCTGAGAGGAGATGTGTTATTGTAGCACATAGACATGCGGACGCTAATACTGATTGAAATTTTTGGTTAATGCATTGTCTGTTTCTCTTCTCAAGATCCTTTGGTATTTATTCTTAGGGGAGCAGATTTTGCAAACATTCTGCTCTCTCTCTCTCTCTCTCATGCACATATGCTTTTCTTATCTGATGGCTTGTTTGGTTAACTTTAGCCATTTTTCCTTGAGAGTGTTCAGTTTCAGTTTTTATTAGTAATGCTAAAGCTTTGTTCAAAATAAAAAAGAAAAAGTAATGCTAAAGCTGATATATCTAAAACTTTGCTGCAATTTTATTCAATTTCTCATCTATATATTCTTTTGGTTGATGGATAACTTCAGCAATGGATGTGGTGGCTGAGAGTCTTCCAAATCGTGCATTTTCTATCAAGCTATGGCCTCCAATCCAGAAAACACGACTGATGCTTGTTGAGCGCATGACTAAAAATCTTTCATCAGTGTCTATTTTTTCCAAGAAATACGGTCTTTTGAGCTCTCAAGAAGCTGAAGAGAATGCCAAGCGAATTGAAGATGTGGCTTTTGCTGCTGCCAATGAACACCATGAGAAAGAGCCTGATGGTGATGGTAGTTCTGCTATGCAGCTGTATGCGAAGGAATCCAGTAGGCTTATGCTTGAAGTTTTGAAAAGAGGGCCACAGACTTCCAAGGAGGATGCTCAAGGACCAGCAGCTCCAAAACCTGATGAAGTTAGAGCACCTAAAAGATCTGTTTTTGACATATCTGGTGGTGCTCGTGCCTTTATTGATGAAGCAGAAGCCCTGGAATTACTAAGGCCATTAGCTGAAACAGGGAACTCATACACCAAGATATGCTTTAGCAATAGAAGCTTTGGTATCGATGCAGCACATGTTGCAGAACCAATCTTGGCGTCTCTTAGGGGTCAGCTAACTGAGGTTGATCTTTCTGATTTTATTGCTGGAAGACCAGAGGCTGAAGCGCTTGAGGTCATGTCAATGTTCTCGTCTGCGCTGGATGGTTGTGTGTTGAGATATCTTGATCTTTCAAACAATGCTTTGGGAGAGAAGGGTGTGAGGGCATTCGGATCCCTTCTGCAATCACAGAAAAACTTGGAGGAGCTTTACTTCATGAACAATGGTATCTCTGAGGAAGCTGCTAAAGCCATATGCGAACTTCTTCCGTCCACCGAGAAGCTTACAGTATTACACTTCCACAATAATATGACTGGAGATGACGGTGCAGTAGCTCTTTCTCAGATTGTTCGAGGTTCTGCTGCCATGGAGGATTTCAGGTGTTCTTCCACAAGGGTAGGTTCTGATGGTGGTGTTGCATTGGCTGAAGCATTGGCTGCCTGTACTAATTTAAAGAAGTTGGATCTGCGGGATAACATGTTTGGAGTAGATGCTGGGATAGCTCTGAGTAAAGCTGTTTCTGGGCATGGAAGTCTCAAGGAACTCTACTTGAGCTACTTGAATTTGGAGAATAAAGGCACTGTTGCTCTTTCCGATGCGCTCAAAGGTTCTGCTTCAGCACTTCAGGTCTTAGAATTAGCCGGGAACGACATCACAGTTGATGCTGCTGCTTCGTTGGCTGCATGTATTACCGAAAAACAGTCTTTGACGAAGTTGAACTTGTCTGAGAATGAACTGAAGGATGAAGGCTGCATTGTGATCTGCAAAGCACTGAAAGAGGGTCATAACAATTTAAAGGAGCTTGATCTGAGTTCCAACTACATCAGAAGAGTTGGAGCCAAGGTATCAGCAGAGGCTGTCGCTAATAAACCCGGGTTTGCATTGCTGAATCTCAATGGTAATTTCATCTCAGATGAAGGAGTAGATGAGGTTAAGGATATACTGAAGGCTGGTTCAAACTCTGTTTCTGTACTGGGGCCATTAGATGAGAATGATCCGGAGGGTGGCGATGCGGATGAGGGAGAAGAGGAGTCATCAAAAGCTATTGAAGATGGTGAAGCTGAGGAGGGGAATGAACTTCAGACCAAGCTCCACGGTCTGAAAGTAGACCAGTAATAATATTTCTTATCAGTGATCCTTGAGGCTTTCATCACTGAATGAATGTTAGTTTTGATAAATGATTAAGTATTGATCACCACCCATTGATCATTGTTGTTGTGATCATCAGTTTGTTTTCGTTTAGCTAGTTTTACTGAAATGTCAACTTGCAGTGGATGCTTCATTTAAAGCCTTGTTTTAAGCAAATTTTCGTGTACTTTTCCCACAAATTTTAATTCATAGTTAGTGAATGCCCTTCTTTTAAAGTGAGATCTGGTCTTTTATTTAAGTAAAAGGTGCTGTTTTGAAGAAAGATTGCAGGAAATAACATACTATGGGGTTTGGCTAAGGGCTCGTTTGTTTCATGCACTTTTCCTCAGAAATTGCTGAGCTGGCCTGCCTTCCATTGTTTTTCCCACCATGGTGAATCAAACATCTAAGTATGATGGTGGGAAAGTGCCATGGTGGCACAAGTGGGCCACATTTTTTCTCACTAATTTCATCTTTTTATGCGTAAATCCCTTCATACCTCCTATCATATCAAAGAATCTTCATGGGAAGGCTGAGCTGGCAGGACTTTTTAGAAATCTGTGCTCTTTCCTATGAAAGACATTTCCCTTCCATGAGAATGAAACGAGCAGGCCTTACAAAAAGTGTGATATGACTTGGCAGGATGGACTGTGAGTTTGCGTTTTGAGTATAATTTTTCACAAATTTATCTTTAGTCAGATGATTATGTCAGTCTGTCCTGAAATTGTTGCACATAACCCTGGTTGATGTTTTTTCTTCTTCTTTATTTCAGTTTGACTAGCTCTGAGCTCTGAGTGAATTTGTGCCCTTTTATTAAACTGAAGCATAGTGACAAATATGATGGTTTTTGCGAATATATCACAAATGCTTTAATGCTGTGTCTCCCGTAGAACGTACAAAATATTGTGTTAATTTTTATTTAAATAAAAATATTACAAATTTATTGTTATATTTACGTTTGCATCAATAAAATCTTAGACTTTTAATTTTTTTTCTTATATATATATATATATATATATATTTAAAAAAAATTTGTTTTGCAGATATTTTGAAAATAAAATGCAAATAAACATAAAGATTTTGAATGTTTCACAAGAAATTGAGTCATTTTATTGCTGCTTTAAACTTTTGTCAATGCGAGCTGAAATCTTAGGCACTAATTGGATCTGTTTCTATTTATTGCATAAAAAAATAAACAATGGTGATGGTGGTGTTGGTGATGATGGTAATAATAGTGATGACAATAGTGACTGTGAAGGTTAATGGTGCTTGTGGTGGCGGTGGTGATGATGATGATGGCAATGGCAAAGAAATAGTGGTGGTGATGGGGGGTGGAATAAGAGAAAATAAGTACTTACAAAAAAAGGGTAGGTCATTTATTTTTAGAAAAGGGTGAAATTTATAAAATATCATTAAAAAAATTTAGACCTCGTTTGTTTCATGCAACTTAAAATGGCAATGAGCAGTTTATAAAGTATTCCAAATCATAGTAGCCAAGAGCTCGACAAATCTTGATTATCAATATAAAAATTGGTCAACCTCGGCATGCAAACTCCTTTCCAAATCTTGATTAATCAATAAAAGCTTGCATACACATTAATAACTATATGAAACTAAATTTTAAAATATAAAATAAATAAAAGCTTATCAATTTATTAAATAATTTAAGTTTAAATTATTGCATGGTTGGAAAACTAGGCCAAGTTGCCTTCTATCATCCCTTACCGAGTTAAAAAAAATGACCAACTCTTTCTCTCTCTTAGGGACGACAGTGGACTCTCCCCTGTTTGGACCAAGGATGAAAGCCATGAAATGGGGATGCAGGTTAAAATCAAAAGCTGTGCGGGAATAAATGCGGAGATGGGATTACGTGTTCTCCCACTTCCTTGATCTTTGTTAGTAAAATAATTAAAATACGCTTGGATGATTCAACCTCCTTCCTTCGGGATGGTAGTGGATCAGGGAGAAACAGGGCCCTGCCCCATCTCGCCCCGGACGAGGGATGGAAAACATGAAACAACAAGGTTGGAGGTTAAAATCAAAACCTGGGGATGAAGGCGGGGTGGAGGGTAGAATTTTAAGATGGGGCTTGTCCCCTGCATCCCCTCCCGTCCACTGCCATCCCTACTCTCTCTCTCTAGCCAGAAGATGCCTACGTTCCATTTACAATTACCGTCCAAGGACAAGGACTAATAAAAAAAAGTAAATATATAGCCATACTTGAACATCAGTGGCCGAGCTAGGAACCTAAACTAGGGTGGGCACAAACACATGGTAAGAAACCAAGTCAAAACCCTAAATCCTAATAAACATCATTCATAAATAAGCTAATTGAAAAAAAAAAACTAAAATTCTAACCAAAACCAAGCTTGCATTCACGGAATCTTGTTTAATGTTGATTGAAAAAAAAGATTGACAAAAATACCTACTTAAATATTCATGTCATATGAAAAACCAAAATAACACAAAAATACAACCGATAACCAAAATCAAGCATTCATTAATGAAATCATGTTTAATGATAATTGAAAAGAGAAAAGAACATGAAAACTCAAAAACCATAATTAAACATTTACATCATTTGAAAATATCCAAATAAACACCCTAATTCCTAAAAAATTCATTGAAAAAAAATCTAATATTCTAACCAAAATAAAGTATTCATTTAATGGCTAATGCTTATTAAAAAAACAGAAAAACTTTAAAACCTAAATTAAATATTTATGCTATTTAAAAATAAACTAATAAAAAACCTAAACCCTAACAAACATCATGCATTGTGCTGATTCAAAACTGGCTCAGGTTCTATAGGGAAAATGTTAGATGCACTCCTAGCTGCATTAGTAGCATAGCAACGGCAATTCCAATATTTGCCTTCTTTAGAGCTGGAGCAACATTCTCTCCATCTCTACTCATTCCACATTTATGCTTCCTTTCTTGCAGTTTCCTCACGATTTCATACTTTTGCTCTATCAGGTTCTTAAATCGGTATCATGTCACAAGAGGCACTGGAACGCTTAAAGTCCTTTTTTCTATTCTCAGGATAATTTTTATCACAACCATCACAAGGAAACCATAACTCTAACAAATTAACTCAAGTTGTTGATTTTGCAACTGCGATAAGAACTGATCTATGCAGAATGAGAAAAGGAAAACCCTAGAAGAATCAAAATTAGGCATCAACAACCAGAAATTTTGAAAATAAAAAGGCGAAAAAGGGGTTTCATTGAGAATGGATAGCGAGAAAATAATGGACTTTCTGCATAATCGTGCCCTAAGAGAGAGAAAAGAGTTGGGGAAACGGTGTAAAAGAGGTCAGGTAGTCTGGTCAGGGTGGGCACTACTTGCCATGAACCCCCCATATGGGGGAATTTTTCAGGTCAGGGTGGGCACGTGCTTGCCTACCCTGGCCACTATGTGGCTTCACCACTAATTTTGGGGTGGGCGACCGCCCACCCATGCCCACCCACCGGCTCCGCCACTGCTGAACATAAGTTTAATATTAAAATATAATAATAAAAGGTAATTAAAAAATAAAATAAATAAAGAAAAAGTGCATTTCATTAAGTATTTGAATAAAATAATATTTATCTAAAAAAAAAAGGCTCATAAAATAATATTTGTTCTGAAAACCATGTTGGTTATCTTGAAATGGTGTTCATTGTTGCACAACTGCAAATAGCTGGACTTTATAAAGTAGTTTACTCAGCCATTCGTTTGGTAGATGAACGGCATTTAAAGCTCAAAAAATGAACGGCTGAAAAAAGAAAAAAAGAAAAAAAGAAAAATAGTGGTGTTTGGGTTGCCGGTCATCTCTTGAACGAACCGCATCCAAAAGTGACAATGTTCATTGCATTAATCAACTTCATCGAGATGTTAATGTATCATTCCATCTTTTTATACGAACAGCTGCCAAATTCTTTTTTTTTTAGACGAAAAACCCTCGCAGAACCTAAAAAACCCCTGGTGAAGCCCCACGACCACCCTGCCTTACGTAACCCACCAGGACAGCTGCCAAAATGAAAGGGAAAGCATCATATGCCAAGAGCCCCATAAAACTCCCCAACCTGTCATTTGATCTTTAAAGTCAATGCTGCCCCCTTTTTCTTTTTCTTTTTCTTAAAAAAAAAACATAAAAAACAAAAAAATTAGTCATCACACACACACCGAGAGCATTTGGTAAATGAGATACCAAAGAAGGAAGAAGCAGTAGGCAAGAAATTCATGATCTTCATATTAAAGCTATTCGACATATTAAAAAATATAAAGCCACCAGGTGGATCCATTTCTAGAGGAAGGGTTTATTTTATTTTGATATTTATATAAAGAAATCATCCTTAAGATCATAGACCTAGCTGCGCTGGCTTTTGCTTGCCGTACTTACGATTGCTGTCCTGACAATGTAAAACTGGCTGAGTTTAATTGATAAAAGTTTTAATTAAGGGTGTATGAATGTGAAAAGCCTAAGAAGGTTTTTTTAGGAATATGTATTTTTTTATTGATAGGCAAGCTCTGGTTAAGCAGACTCCCACCAATTATACATCATACCATTGGGATTTGAACTTGCAATTGTCCAAACACGAGGTGACATGAACTAACAGCTCCTACCAAACAAGCGGAGCCCGGTTGGTTTTAGGGATATGTATCAAAAGATTGTAGGTACAAAAGACTTAGCAAAAATTGTTTTTTATTTTTTCTATCTTTGTTAGCAATTCTGACCTCAGATATATGATCTGAATGCACTTTTTATTAGGGACCAAGCATTTGGACTGTCTAAATTAGACGAGTGTATTAAGTAAATTTATTGTCCAAAAAACATGATCCAAAGATTGATTTCTAACAAATCGACCATTCTGAATACATTTACTAAATTAGTTTGAGCCAAAATGACTTGCACCGTGAAATTCCAACTAGATTGTAGGTACAAACAATTGCAGCAATCATCTTTTTTTTTTTTTTGTTACCATCTAACCCACATGATAATTAGTTCCATTTTTTTTTATGAGGAGGGAAAACTCTTTGTTAAGAAAAAATATTAAACCTTACAAGCTAAGAGGGCGATGAGATATCAACCCTAAAACCTGCAGATTAGCAAAATTGGGGCGAAACCAAAGAAGATCCAAACGTGGCCATTTGATTCGCCAAAATCTCAGGCTTAGTGCTGATGGCTTCAAAAGTCTCCTTAATCCATTACGCCATTTCAATTGCTTCAAGTTATTTGCCACAAGTGGCCATTAATCCATTAGTCCCAAAGGGTTTGGTATGGTGGGATGGTCTAGGTTCAAATCTCATGAGCGCCACCCCTTGTACAAGTTGAAGCATGGTGATTCTTCTGGGTGGAGTAAGTACAACAAGCTGAGCCAACACGACTAGGTCTAGGATCCTAGGGTGATCTTTGAGTAAAAAAAAAGGTGGTTAATCCATTTTTTAGAGTGCGAGCCTCGATCTTGGTGCTCGGTTGCAAGTCACTAGACTCCTGTAGAAAGACCCACCAAAAACTTTGTTGGCTCAATAAACTCGAACCCTACTTAGTCTATGTTATACTTCAATTATACAAAGATTAGTTTATCCTGGTTCAAGCCACCTTCAAATCTACCAAGCCTACTAGACTCCATTGAGTTTGACCTAGACGAGTCACTTAGGTTATATGATAGGAACACCAAATAACCAAGAAAACCATGACCATGATTAGGAATTTATCTCATATCTAGCCAATAACATCTTAGCTTGACCCATCTTGATATCTATCTAATCTATCTGGTTCCCTTGAATTCCAAGCTTTGACCTTGACCTGAGTGTATGGTTGGTACACGCAAATAATCAAGAAAACCATGACCATGCTCTTTTAAGACTTTTTAATATATATATTTTTTGTTTTATTGAATTGTTATCAGAAAAATAGTGGCAAAAATAAATGTAAATAATTGTAAAAATATAGCAGGCATTTTAACAATATTATGTCAACATAAATGTAAATAGCAGGACATTTTCGTTCCAAACCATATTACATCACTATATTGAACATACCGATAATTTGAGCATTGAAACGGTAACTAAAACATAGTATTTGTGAGTCCTCTGAAAAAAAAACATAGTAGTTGTGAGCGATATTTTCAAAAATATCTCCGATATTTTTAAAAATATCTCCGATATTTCCACCAACGACATACTTAATGACGAAACTACCCTTACTTGAACTTGGATGCAGGATTTTTGCCACGTGTCGATCTTGCATGTGCCACGAAAAATAAGACTTAAAGAGACACCAACAAGAAGAGAGAGAGTGAGAGTATAAAGATGGGTGGCAGAGGGAGAAGGAGAAATGAAGAAGTTGTTTGTTTCCCTTGTAGTGTTGGTTTTCGTGGAATCGGTGGCGGCGATGGCAATGATGGGAGCGCCAAAGGACGTCGGTCTCGACGTTGGGGATCAGAACAGCCTGGAGATCAACGATCTCGGGCGGTTTGCCGTGGAGGAGCACAACAAGAAGGAGGTATTTCCCCCCACCTTTGGCTGAATCCTGGATTTAGGGTTCGGGTTAGGGTTTTGATTGTTTTTATGGGTTTTCCGATTGTTGATTGTAAATGGGTTTTCTTTACCCAACTTTTTCTTTTTGGGGTTTTCGATTTTGGTGTTGGGTTCTGATTTCATGGTTTTGGTTTGAATTAGATCCCTTCTTTCCGTGATTTTTTATGGGGTTTTGTTTCTAGGATTGGGGTTTCGTTCACTCTTCTGTTTCTCCTCCTCATTTTGGTCGGATGATTATCGTTTTAATGTTTTCTGTGGGTTAGATTCTTTTGGTTAAGCGGAGATTTCGCGGTCTTTATTTTTTTTATTTGTTTCTTCTGGGGTTTTGGTTTTCTTGGTTCTCGGTTTTCAATTTGATGTTGGTGTAACATTTATTTCTTGTTAATTTTTTTTTATGATCTGGGTGTTCCTTGTTTAGCCTCGTTTGCGCTTCGAAGTGATGATCTCGATTTAGGCATTTCTTGTTGATTGGGGTTTCAATTTTTTTTATTTTTCCTTCTGTTTCTCGTGCATATTTTCTAGATGGGTTTGCATTTGTGAATTGGTTAGTAGTTTTCAAGGGGTTTGAATTTGGTTTTTTTTTAGATCATCAGGGATTGTCCCTAAAACTGTAGTTTTTATGGTTGAAATCTGCTCATGGGGTATGATGATTGTGCCATTTTGAATTTCTTATGCTTCTATTTTATTGACAACACTAATCTTCCTTATCAGTTTGCATCATCTTGGGCCGTATCATTGGGTCCATCGAATTTATCGGAAGAATTCTGGATCAAGGAAATGTCCTTTTTACATGAATTGTTAGAGGTTATGATACTCCATAAGATCCATATGCTATCTGACTTCATTTGGTCAATCTACTAGACGTGATACTAGTCGCTATGCTTGAGTCTTACCTCACAATGAAGTGACGTATGGGGTTATGGGTTACTGACTTGGTTTATGGTTGTCTCAATGGTTAGAGGTTAGCTTCTTGTGTCTTTTTCTTTTCTTTTTTGGCCAAAATCCTTCGTCAATTCCTTTTTTGATAAAGTTTTGTTAATTATTTCACGTTCTTTGTAATTAATTCGTTAATTTTTTTTTTCAATAATTATGCCCGACTATGCTGAGGCACCGAAAATGACAGGATAACAAATAGTATTCCTCGTCATTACATTAATAATACTTATGGTAATTGGATATTGTTGCCATCCTGGTTTTAAGTTATCACGTTTCTTGTCTTTATGTATTCATGATTTTTTCTTATTTTTCTTTTTAAATCGATTCGTCCATCATGTTCTTTTTTTGAGTTCCTCTTCACCTCTGTGTTGAATTTGTTAGCTGCTTTATTTCTACCAGCCATCTCTTTCCCTGTATTTAGTTATAATATTATACTGTATTCTAGGTCGTCAAGTGTTTGTTTTCTTATTTAATTTTTTACTCTACGGTGTAGAATGCCCTTCTTCAATTCGATAAAGTCGTGAAGGCGGAGGAGCAGGTGGTTGCGGGTACTCTCTACCATCTGACGATTGAGGCAAATGACGGTGGAAATAGGCATCTGTATGAAGCAAAGGTTTGGGTGAAGCCATGGATGAACTTCAAGGAGTTACAGGAGTTCAAGCCTGTCAGTGATGCCACTTTTACCGCTTCTGATCTTGGTTGTAAACAAGGTTAGTTTAGAAGCTGATTTACTTTGGTGTTTGCGTGCACAAAGTAGGTGGTCTTTTTCTACTTTTCCAGTTAGTGGTGGTTTGGTTTGCTCTTCCAGTTAGCAGCTTAATGTAAATCTATACTCTGCCAACATGAGTTAGTCTATTACCCTTTTCTCCCATGTTTTCTAGTTGGGAGAATGCTTTTGGTGCTTCTGGTCTATAAATTACGATGGTTCCTATATGAATTGATCGATTCAGTCAAGAAGACTGCCTCAGCTGCAGTTTTCAGAATGAATATTGTCCCATACGCTTTGAGCTTGTTTCTTCCAACAATGGAAGTTAGATCTGATGAAGCACGTGATTGTTTTGGGACTTTGGTCCACATCTGGGAGCAGAAAATGTGTGCATAAAATACATGGATATTCATCCACCATTCCTTGTGATTGGCACCTACACCTCATGCTTCAAGGGCCAGCATTAAGTTGGTAGTAAGTTTGTCGTTAAACCCATCATAACCGTTGAATGGTGAAGATCCTCCCCTTTCCTTTTTTCTTTTTTGTGTGTGGTGTGGGGCGGGGAGATAGTCAAGCTAGAGGTTGCCTCCAACAAGCTTCAAAACCAAGATCTAGGGCGACCTCTAACTTGATTGTTAAAAGCTACCACTATTCAAGTTTAATAAATGACAGATGATAGCAGACAACTGGATAAATTTTCCGTTCCTCATTCTTCGCCATTCTCTTTGTCAAGCATGTCTTATTGTTGGCTGATTCATCTACTTGAGTGCTGTTGTTGATGCTAGAAAAAGATATAACTAGCCTTCTTGTTTCCTCATAAACTGTGGCATTATTTTGTTGATGGTGTAGTTCATCCCAAAAAAGTTCTTATTGGTTAATGTCTGTTGAAATTGTTGGGATAGGTTTTGTGCTACCTGTGCACATGCATAAGGGAGCTTCTGTGTGTATGTGTGTGCTTGTTCAGGAAACATGATATCATGTTTTCTTATGTTTGATATGTTGCCAATGCAAAGGGATTATACAGTAATAGTATGGTTTCTGTAAACCAGACAAACATGGGTCAGGATGGCGAGCAGTGTCGGCACATGACCCTGTTGTCAAAGAAGCAGCAGGTCATGCTGTCAAGACCATTCAGCAGAGGTCTAATTCGCTGGCTCCGTACGAGCTGCTGGAGATCCTTCATGCAAAGGCTGAGGTCGGCAAAATCTAGTTTTGTTTTGTATCATGGTCCTGTTTTATCTCCACTTGTTCGATTTAACCTCTGTGCACAAGTGAATCTCTTCATGTACTTCTTTGTTTGCGATTGCAGATCATTGAAGAATCAGTCAAGCTTGATTTGCTTCTCAAGTTGAAAAGGGGTAACAAGGAGGAAAAATTCAAGGTTGAAGTACATAAGAATGTTGAAGGGAATTATCTTTTAAATCATATGCAACAAGAGCACTCCTAGTCTATTGTAATAATCTTTAATACTATCAGATGGGTGTACATGATATGGTTATATGGTGACAAACTTTTCACTATTGCATAAAGCAAAGAATAGACCTCTTAATAATAGCTTGAGTTTGTACATCTTTAATCTTGTGCCCTTTTGAAGTGTGATTGCTTTTAGTCCTCTTTTCTGTTTTGTTTTGATCTTGATTTTTTCCCCTGTTTGATGTGTATGGGTACTTGAAAAAAAAATTGGGTTCAATTAACGGTTATATGGTGACAGAGAAGGTGGGCTACTGGGTCGGCTGTTACAAATCTATGTTCAGATATGATGAATGGGATTTATAGGGCCTCTAGTGCTGCATGTGGGTACCATCTCATTCTGCCACTCGGATGGATTTGGTCCTCTGCTTCATAGGCAGGTTAGAACAAACGTCTCACTGTTGAGACAGAGTGAGGACTAATGAGCCATCTGCTCAGGTTTCACTGCGACACATACAACATAATCTCAACGGTGAGGACTGAGGTGTTGGGCGCAGCAAGCCTGTCACCCTTTGGAGCAGAGTTCCGGCCCACAAAAGCCTAAATTATAGGCTATTCTCGTTGCACCTATAAGGTGCAAATGGATCGGATTAGGTTGGACTCGGAGATTTTGATTTCAGCACATTATTCTGGAATTTGGGTCTTAAAGTAAAATCTGAACGTAACTCAAGTAGGACCCGTAGAATTTGAATGGATTTTTGGATTTGGATCAGCCTTCATGTTTGGATCAGCTTCAATCCGTTTGCACTTTTTATATTTTAACCCTTTTTTTGTTGGATCCAGAATGAGCGCATGAATTTCAAATCTACCATAAGAGATTTAGTTCAGATTCAGATGTAGACTCGGGTTTGTTGCATTATTGCATATCATTTGAAGTCTGCCACCCTGATTTTTTTTTTCTGCTGTTCCATGGACAGGACAGTGCATCCTCTCCCCATGGAACGGCAGAGACTGTTTTTGCATCCACACAGGATGCACTCAACGGGCGTCCACTAGTCCCATGTTTGTGTGGGCGCGTGGGCACACATGGAGAGCCCATGCGCTGGGCGTCCTGCAGATGGCCGGGGATGGTGATGCAAACACCCCCTTAAATGTGCCTGCCCATATCATAAAGCAGATTTTGAGTTTGCATGTTGCTATGGTATTTTTTGTTAGGGTTTGTGACAAACCTCTGCCATGAACTTTTGTTGAATTTTCCTCATCATTAATTAACATGAAAGTTGCATTTTCATTTTCTAAATCTTCATATGCAAATATGTATTTTCATTCTTCAAATCTTCATATGCAAATCTGCTCGTGTACCCTTGGACCATTCCCTTAGCTGTTGTTTGCCATCTGATGGACCAGCTGGACCTCATCTACTTTTTTACTTTTTTAGATGATCAAAAGGATCAATCCTTGGCAAGAATACCATTAGCCCCTTGTTGGAATTGTCCCCTAATTGTGAGTTTTGAAGCTCCATGACAGCTTTGAACTTCTTAGTAACTGTTAAGGTAACAATCTTGTGTAATGATTTGTGTGGTGTGACTACTACCTTGATACGATTTGTAGAAATCGTCATACCATGATTTACAGGCAAATCCATGTCACGATTTATAGGCAAAATCAGGTTACGATTTACATGATGTAGATGTAGAGATTGTTACGATTTGTAGACATCCACAGGAGAGAAGACATGATCAACACAAGAATTTTATGTGGTTCGGTCAATATGACCTACATCCACGAAATGGCTAAGCCACCCACCCTCAAAGTGTTTATTAATAATCTTTATAGCCAAAGATACACGGTTTTTATAGAGATGTAGAAAAGAGAGGATAAACACTCCTAAGAAAGGTAAGACCAGCAGGATAAGGATATCTTGCTCCATTTACAGGGCTTATCATAACAATCATCGTGAATCATGAGATATCAGGCTCAACCGTTATAGAGCCATATTTTTAACACTCCCCCTCAAGTGGGGCGAAGATGTCATAGCAGCCCCACTTGTTTATGATGCTTAAAAACTGATCGCGAGATAATCCTTTAGTCAATGCATCAGCTAGCTGGTTCGAACTTTCTGTAAATGGAGTTTAAATTTCACGGTTCTGAAACTTCTAACGAACATAATGACAATCAATTTCAATGTATTTTGTTCGTTCGTGAAAGACAAGATTTGCAGCTATATGAATCGCAGCTTGATTGTCGCAATACATAGAGATTGGTAGCTTATTCTGAATTTTGAGATCTTTTAGCAACAATTTTGTCCATGTGATTTCACTTGCTGTTGAAGCAATAGCTTGGTATTCTGCCTCTGCGCTTGATCGAGAAACCACGTTCTGTTTTTTGCTTTTCCAAAAAATCATATTTTCTCCTACGAAAATACAGAAGCCTGTAGTAGATCGTCTATCTTGAACATCCCCTGCCCAGTCTACATCAGAGTACCCAACTATATCACAATGCTCAGATTTCATGTACCATAAACCTTGACCAAGCGCCCGTTTAAGATACTTCAAAATTCTCTCTACAGCTTGAAGATCATTGTGAGTAGGAGCG